>NW_019738371.1:309149-341947 GCF_002891405.2 Cryptotermes secundus
CAGCCAAACGCCTGTAACATTTCCAGGTGGTAATGGTTCTGCGCCCCACCCTGTATTTGCGAGATACCGAAGATGAATCTCCGTGGGAACATCCCCTGTTCGGAGGCTTTCCGTTCTTTTCCTCAGTCCATCGAGGCCGCAGCCTTTTCCTTGCACATTCTTCATTACATGATCATCCAATTAGAGGACGTTATGGATCACAGTAAGTCGGCAAATTAAACAGAATTACATGTATAAACATGCTCCAAACAACTTAGCACAGGCGGTATGTAGACTGTCCTCAGGAATTTCGTGGGATTCCTGACTCCTCCTTCTAGCAAATGCTGAGTCTCTCCAGGCAAAAGTTTGGATACTGCCTACAGCTGACTCCTTCCACTGTCACTACAATTATTTGCTCCCTATCATCCAATCATTCGGTTATATACAGTCTACGTCACTGAAGCGAAACCACAGACAGATAAATATATAACGTAATTCGACTTCAGCCGGTCACGGTAGCCGAGCGGTCTAAGGCATGCACTGTCTTTGCTCGCTCGGAAGCCGGGATCGTGGGTTCAAATCCCATTCAGGGCATGGATGTTTGTGTGCGTTTTTCTGTGTTTGTGTACAGGTAGAGGCCTTGCGACGAGCTGATCGCCCGCTCAAGGAGTCCCACCGTATGTGTAAGATCTAGAAAAACCGAAGTGAACGGAGTTCATGGAGTTAGGCCTAGGCTCACTGGGGCTGTAGTGCCAAGAAAAAAAAAATCGACTTTTTGTAATCGGAAGCGAAAATCAGATTAGTCAATCTTAATTAATTTATTATAATCCAGTATGGAGGTTCATCTAAAAGCAAACAAAACAGGAAACTGCTTATATGCCCCACGTTCAAGCTCCCTAAGCAGAATATAAAGATATCATGTATGAAATGCTCAGAGGCTGTGGCAGAGTTCAAAAAGGCTTCTTGAGAACAACATTAAGAATAACATTCACGCACTTGAAAGCAGAATCTATTCGGGAGATGCGTGCCTAATATTCAGTTCCAGTCTCCACCCTAAACAGCCTGACAGGCCTACACAAAAGTACAATTACAGGGACCACAGGATGAACTATATGTGAGTTAAACATGGTCTCACACAACAGATACAGGGCGCTGATGTAAATATTTGCACCAATGAGGTATGAAGGAACAAGAGGATGGAGAAAATTACAAAGTGAGGACCTTCATAACTTCCACTCTTTACTGAGTAGGAGTACTAGAAGCATTAAGGAACAAATTCACACGTGGGACTACAGGAACTTCAGTTTCCTTGCAAGAGCGGATTCGTTCTTTCCCATTACTCCACTTGCATCCTGTGACTATAAACCAGTGAGCCCCTTGTACGGGCTGTCTTTGCCAATTTCTTCCCCTTAGCTTGCATGAGATACCTTCTTTACCCCTTCCCCTTGGGTCCCAGGGCTACCTTCCCTGTAACTTGGCCAA
This sequence comes from Cryptotermes secundus, assembly GCF_002891405.2. NCBI lineage: Eukaryota > Metazoa > Arthropoda > Insecta > Blattodea > Kalotermitidae > Cryptotermes > Cryptotermes secundus. Next base: position 310,611 of record NW_019738371.1, read on the forward strand.
TATCAAAGCATATTCCACAGCTTATAAATTTCAACCCTGAAGACGGAGTTAGCATGTTCTTCCGAAACGACGGTATCCAGCCACTAAACTGCATGGCGTCACAACTCAGAAGGCCACAATCTTATACTATGTTTCGTTGTCACTTTGGTGGAAACAGTACAAACGTCAATTCGTTAGAACATGAATTCGAAAGTCATATTTACTAATAAGATGGGAGAATAATATTGTCACATGATAAGCGACTACAGACGGGGTTTGGGTTGGATTTGTTGTATCCTTATAACTAGTAATTATAAGTACTATAACGCTATCGCTAATTGAAACAATCTGCAATTCACCACAGCACACATTAAGTCTTCTCATTCTGCTGTGTCTTCAGCGGTTGTCTGGTAACGGCTTCCAACGCCGTAAATTCCTCCGCTTCCATTTTCACGGTGTCACTGGCTGGCGACTGTCTCACAACTAAGTGCTCACCTCGTGAGGTCGAGTGATGCAGCCTCAGAGCGGACCCACCACAAAACACTGCTTCCAGCAGTTCTCCTATTCTTACGTTACGTCACCGCTTTCCAGGAGATGATGTGTCTACCCAGCCGTTCCATAGCAACGGCCGTCCCCCTGGCCCTGCTATTTCGCATTTCAGGCTTCATGTCACAATATCACTATACTGATAGTGGGCTAAGGCAAGGTAAAGAACGGTAAATTTACCACTATGCTTAATCAATAAAACGCCACGTCATGTAGATGTATAGGGAGTGGAGGTACAGCACCACAATTCTTTGCACTATATGGAGGTGAGTGATCAGTGTCACGCTCCAGCCGCTTTTTCATCGGGAAAAGAACACCTCGCTTTGGATAGGAGGCTATGTGGGCCTTAAAGCCAGCCCAGACGCTGTGGAGTATGAACTGTATACAGCGTTTTGGTTCCTCTTTACTTTAAATTGTGTTATATTCCAAGCAGAGTATGTTAACGGCACAAGGATAAAGACCGGCAAATTACGAAGTATATCAACATGAAGAACGTTTGGAAAGTCCACTCCATATACACAGGTCCGTTCAACATTCACTGCAAGAAAGCATGAACAATATGAAAGTCTACCGAATAAAACACGACAGGGCTTTATAAACACTTAATTAATCCCCTTCCTTGCGTATTAATTAAGATAACACAAACCATGACACGCTTTGTTCTCAATATCGACAACTGCTTGCAACCGAGAAACCAAAGTCATTACTTTCAAAAGACCGGTACTTGTGTATATGTTATTCCAAAGACCACAGGCTAGAATGCAGATCGAACAAGCAACACATCGGTACATCGACTAAGGTGAATATTTACTGGCTCAATGCATTTCAAACTGCGGGGACAACACATAGGATAAGAACAGTGCCTTCTTCTGTGATGTGACCCAGCGTAGAACGGTAACTTCTACAGGACTACACGGCGTCACATCCTAGAAGCAGCACCTTTCACAGCCGCCACCGTGAAACCTTAAAGGCAGCATAAGGACGGTTTTCCGAAGCTTTGTTACAACGGCTGAGTCACTATATGAGTATAACAATGGGCACTGTCCACCATTTTAACACTTGCATATCTAATATACAGGATACTAAGTGTCGTTGTGGAACGGGTACCATTCTGCTTCGTATGCAGGAGATGCCGAGATCAAATTGCGACATGCATATTGGATATCCAGGCTCCTTTTCGCGGTTGTTTCCGGCCCGCCACACAAACGTCGGGACAGCACCCAATGTTACACCAAGACCGCTTCCTTTTGCATCCCTTCCAATTCACTACTCATTACTCATCCAACAATGAAGACTACATAGTCTGAGACGCTGACAGTGTCGATAAATAAACCACAAATGAAACAACATAGACACCATTCTGAGACTTGGATGCAGTCCAGCACCTGCCATCTACTGGTGAGCACATCAGCCTCATATATATGTACAGGAGACCTCCGGGTCGACCAAAACCGCCGCCATTACTCTTCAAATTAGGAATAAACATCTGGCAGTATAATGACAAGCGATCGCCTCAAGTCGGGAGTAGAACAAACTTTCAAAATCAAATATAAACCACAAACTAAATAAACAAAAAACTGATGTGTTGTATTTTGAATGTGCAGAATATCAGAACTTACTGTTTGCAATAGACTGCATAGAAATCGCCGGCATACAGACTTCTTCAAAGTCTCTACTTTCCAAGCAAGTGAAGCGGTTTGTGCTCCTGTCTGAAGAAAGCAACGGCATTAGCAACGCCTTTCAAATTCCTTCCTTTCGAGAAAGCACTGATATTCTGGAAGAGACGCAGTTTGTCACGTGTCAGAGAGTCAATTGCTTAAACTTGTAAACTTTTTCGGTAGGTTATTTAGTGACGTGGTCAGTATCAAGACTATATATATGCNAACGCTATCGCTAATTGAAACAATCTGCAATTCACCACAGCACACATTAAGTCTTCTCATTCTGCTGTGTCTTCAGCGGTTGTCTGGTAACGGCTTCCAACGCCGTAAATTCCTCCGCTTCCATTTTCACGGTGTCACTGGCTGGCGACTGTCTCACAACTAAGTGCTCACCTCGTGAGGTCGAGTGATGCAGCCTCAGAGCGGACCCACCACAAAACACTGCTTCCAGCAGTTCTCCTATTCTTACGTTACGTCACCGCTTTCCAGGAGATGATGTGTCTACCCAGCCGTTCCATAGCAACGGCCGTCCCCCTGGCCCTGCTATTTCGCATTTCAGGCTTCATGTCACAATATCACTATACTGATAGTGGGCTAAGGCAAGGTAAAGAACGGTAAATTTACCACTATGCTTAATCAATAAAACGCCACGTCATGTAGATGTATAGGGAGTGGAGGTACAGCACCACAATTCTTTGCACTATATGGAGGTGAGTGATCAGTGTCACGCTCCAGCCGCTTTTTCATCGGGAAAAGAACACCTCGCTTTGGATAGGAGGCTAGGCGGGCCTTAAAGCCAGCCCAGACGCTGTGGAGTATAAACTGTATATAGCGTTTTGGTTCCTCTTTACTTTAAATTGTATTATATTCCAAGCAGAGTATGTTAATGGTACAGGGATAAAGACCGGCAAATTACGAAGTATATTAACATGAAGAACGTTTGGAAAGTCCACTCCATATACACAGGTCCGTTCAACATTCACTGCAAGAAAGCATGAACAATATGAAAGTCTACCGAATAAAACACGACAGGGCTTTATAAACACTTAATTAATCCCCTTCCTTGCGTATTAATTAAGATAACACAAACCATGACACGCTTTGTTCTCAATATCGACAACTGCTTGCAACCGAGAAACCAAAGTCATTACTTTCAAAAGACCGGTACTTGTGTATATGTTATTCCAAAGACCACAGGCTAGAATGCAGATCGAACAAGCAACACATCGGTACATCGACTAAGGTGAATATTTACTGGCTCAATGCATTTCGAACTGCGGGGACAACACATAGGATAAGAACAGTGCCTTCTTCTGTGATGTGACCCAGCGTAGAACGGTAACTTCTACAGGACTACACGGCGTCACATCCTAGAAGCAGCACCTTTCACAGCCGCCACCGTGAAACCTTAAAGGCAGCATAAGGACGGTTTTCCGAAGCTTTGTTACAACGGCTGAGTCACTATATGAGTATAACAATGGGCACTGTCCACCATTTTAACACTTGCATATCTAATATACAGGATACTAAGTGTCGTTGTGGAACGGGTACCATTCTGCTTCGTATGCAGGAGATGCCGAGATCAAATTGCGACATGCATATTGGATATCCAGGCTCCTTTTCGCGGTTGTTTCCGGCCCGCCACACAAACGTCGGGACAGCACCCAATGTTACACCAAGACCGCTTCCTTTTGCATCCCTTCCAATTCACTACTCATTACTCATCCAACAATGAAGACTACATAGTCTGAGACGCTGACAGTGTCGATAAATAAACCACAAATGAAACAACATAGACACCATTCTGAGACTTGGATGCAGTCCAGCACCTGCCATCTACTGGTGAGCACATCAGCCTCATATATATGTACAGGAGACCTCCGGGTCGACCAAAACCGCCGCCATTACTCTTCAAATTAGGAATAAACATCTGGCAGTATAATGACAAGCGATCGCCTCAAGTCGGGAGTAGAACAAACTTTCAAAATCAAATATAAACCACAAACTAAATAAACAAAAAACTGATGTGTTGTATTTTGAATGTGCAGAATATCAGAACTTACTGTTCGCAATAGACTGCATAGAAATCGCCGGCATACAGACTTCTTCAAAGTCTCTACTTTCCAAGCAAGTGAAGCGGTTTGTGCTCCTGTCTGAAGAAAGCAACGGCATTAGCAACGCCTTTCAAATTCCTTCCTTTCGAGAAAGCACTGATATTCTGGAAGAGACGCAGTTTGTCACGTGTCAGAGAGTCAATTGCTTAAACTTGTAAACTTTTTCGGTAGGTTATTTAGTGACGTGGTCAGTATCAAGACTATATATATGCATGCTTTACAAGTAAGTGCCGGATGTCTCGTGAATGACGAACTGGAACGGATTTGGAAGGAAACTGCGGTATCTTACTGAAGGATTGTCACAACATTTCGCAGGGGGGACCAATGAAAAAAAAATCAGTCAGAATAGCCAGTGCCCCAATGAATATTCGAACCTAGTATGTATGTGTACGTACGTGTGTAAGGCGTTGGCCATAAAAACCGGCCCGCGCACCGCGACCTTCAATGATGTATTGGATTAATCCATTATTAATCCTACACCTCCAATGAAATGTAGGACTTTATGGGGACGTCATGAAAGTCACTTGGTTCCATGAAAAACTGACCCAGGTGACGGAATATTAAGTAAGCTATGGCCTCACAGTCACATAAGATATATGTTCGAACCCAGCATCTCCTCAATGGAAGTCTACAGTGTCACTTCTAGACCAACCTGTTGACTTGCAATGAATGATTTTCTAGATGAGAAGTTGTCTGTCGTTTGCAACAGGAAAATAAGAAACATCTTATTTTCTCAACTCAGTTTACATTGCAATTTTGGGCAATTATCGTCCCGTAAGTACACATATCATGTGGCACTGCAACATTTTCTGTTGGTTACATACAAAACGAGTTTTCATGGGGACACATCCACGCCTCAGATGGGTCGGCCTCCATACTGCTACCCAGATATAAGTATTTACAGTTTTCTGGGGATATTACATACACAGCAACGTCCCAGCCATACCAGTTATGCGGTCTGACTTTTAGTTCACACGATTCCTGCATAAACAGTTTGTTCTATGTATATGGCGTATTTAAATTATCTACATTCGGCGATAACTTCCCACTAGTATATGCATCACGAGTGGCCACACGGTCTAGGCATGAACTGTCTTCCCCCGCTCAAACACTGGGGTCGTGGGTTCCAACCCCACTTGAGGCATGGATGTCTGTGTGGGTTTATTGTGCTCGTGCTGTCCTGTGTGCAGGTAGCGGCCTTACCTCGGGCTGATCCACCATCCAAAGGAGTCCTACCAACTGTGTAAAAGAAAAAGCGACAAAGGTCCAACAGAGAGCTGCAGAGACATACTTGTGTCCATAGATGTATGTGCATCAAAATCTTATAAATTTCTGCTTTACCGTTTGGTTACGAAACAGTAAAAATAAAAGCTGGTATGGATAAATTATGTTCTTTACATACGTAACAATGCAGTCAATTACACGTTATGTTATAGTTTCATCCAGAAGTGGCCGCAGTACAAGGGGCTTAGTCCCAACCCACTAGCAATAAAAAAAATGTTATAGTTTCTGAATAAAGCATATGCTCTAATAAACAATAATATGGTAAGAAGGAGGTAAAGCTATCCCTGTAACAGACCGTCGAGGCCCCCACATTTCCTAGATAATCGGCTCCTATAGAAGGCTGTGAGGTCAGCCTTACGCGCTGGCCGCCCTTTACCCACCAGGCATCATTGGGAATCGAACCAGAGGCCTTCCGGCTTGTAACACAGTGCCTCAATCTACTATGATAATGCTCGACCCAATAATAATAATAATAATAACAACACATTAACACTCGTGACTAAAGGAACCGGCACAAAGCAACGCAATTCACGGTCTTTCTGTAAGGTAACTCTGACAAGCTGTAAATTTATAAGCTAGAGGATTACTGAGTATCTCACACTTCTCACATTTAGACTGTACGGAAATTGTTTAAACAACAGATACTTATTGCTTCGAATTTTACTACGATTTAACGTCATCGTTTGCTTATGTCCAAATACAGAGCTTTCCAATGACATAACTAATGGTTCCATAACCCGTGTTCCGCGAAGGATTCCTGAGAGCTCCGACATCTTATAACGCCTGTGATCCCCAATCTGAGAGCAATTTTCTCTAACAAATAATACACGAAATCTCATTTATCGCCGACAAGAATCAGGAATACAAATACACTGCACCCACCGCTCAAAGATCACAGCACTGTACTCTCCTACATAAGAGTATAAGAGAGGTAAAGGTATGCGAGTACCCAGTGGGAGAGTGGACAGAGTGACTGAGTGAGAGCCAGCCGAGTCACTCCCCAGTAAAGGTGGAGTGACCAATAGTAGTCAGATTCCGTCTCCTCTCGAAGACGAGACAAAATATGAAAACAGGTAAAAGTCCGGGTTTCGACGGTGCCCGAAATAAAGAGCGACTGTGCTGGCGAGGCTCAGCAGCAATTTATTGGACTTGATTGGTACGAGAGTACCATTAGTGGAAATTCAAGACAGCAACCTGAGGGAAACAAATGAAATGTGGTGAAGTTTCTTATGCATTATTATGAGTACAATAAAATTGAAATCCATTTTCTTGCCATGAAGTGTGCAATTCTCTACTCTCACCTATATCTCACATCTGGTTCCTTTCTTGCTTTTTTTGTGTGAAAGTTTCGCCAGGAAGTTTCCAGAACACAAGATTTCAGCGACAAAACACAGGATGAAAGTCACTGACGCAATACAATGAATACATTATACTTTGGGCAAAGATTTAAAGAAACATAATGTTATATCTCTACATAAAATTTAATCAAGTTTAAAAGCAAACAAGTTACTGCATTTAAAATAGTTAAAAATAAATAATTGAATCTTAACTGTTTGCGTCATTTCGCTTATGAAAGGTATTTTGGAAACGAGGCATGATGCTAGAAGTAATCAGAACAACTGGACATTGCATTTGTGCCAGATTTTACGCTTTGAGTTGCTGCAACATATTTTCAAATAAATCTACATTAGTACAGTGATTGGATTCCCATTTTACAATCATCGCGTTCAATCCAATAATATATGAATCGGAGCCCTGGTGCTTCAAGAGAAAGCTTTCAGCTCTGCATTCTCTTGAAACGGCTGGTGGAACGTCGGATTTTCATGTATAAAGTACACTAATAAATTACTCAGCCACGGGCATCCAGTATCAATTTCAACGTAATCTTTACTGATCTGTTCAGAAGTAGTTATGCAACATTTCTTACCTTCACCCGGCCATTACCACAGATTTCTGTACGGAATGACAGTCAAATGAAGACTGGCTGAGGCGTGTTTCGAACAAACCGGTACAAATATACTTTGACCTTTATACTCATTGCTAGGCAACGGGTCAGAACATTCCCGAAGTAGCAAACACGCGGAACAATAGGACATCTACTGCTAGGCAACGGAGCTGTAAACACGCATTCTTGACAGTAGAAGAAAGTGTTTTCCGTGGGGTCCGTGCTAAAGTGGTTATAAGCAGTGGTCGGTAGGACAGTACAAGTAGAACCAGAGCAGCAGGGAGCATAGAAGAGTAGTCTAGGGTAGTCGAGTTGAGTCTTCGGAATTGGCAGCTGCAAGATAATTGCAGTAATTAGGCTGTGCCAAGAGGACTTCACTTGTGATTTGAAGTTACAGTGAGACTGCGATAAATCGGTTGCCAGGATAGGACTAGTGAAGACGGAGAATCCTAGGGAGTGTGTAGAATAGCGATATCGCTGTAATTGCCTGTAGTTCCGAGCTGTGTGAATGTATAATGCACAATAAATACAAACATTCAATTCAAAACCCGTCTTACAAGTCACCCATACGTGTAAATGTAAGGGTAAAACTATCCCTGTAACAGGCCGTGGAGGCCCATAGGGTTGTGAGACGTCGAGTATCCCACATTTTCTCTAGACAGTCGGCTCATAGATGGCGGTGAGGTTGTCAGCCTTACGCGCGGGCCGCCCTTTACCCCCAAGAATATTCCTGGTACTCATTTCTGTTAGAGGCTGAGTCGACCACAGGGCCATAGTGCGACTGGAAGGATTACGTCAATTGAAAAAATTCACCTCATCGGGTCTCGAACCCGCGACCTTCCAGCTTGTACCATAGTGCCTCAACCCACTACGCTATCGCGTACCCCCACCCATACATGTGACAAAATTTATCAATTTTATATATAACAGTTCGAAACATCTTTATTTCTGTCTAAAGACCTAACTTCCTATAGCATTTACTAATGCACAGAAGAGGACTAAACACGATAGCCCAGCGGTACGTGCCACTTTTATTCAGAAAATACCTGGTTCGATTCCAGACCGGAGAACGCGAATTCTATATAAGGTTTTATGGAAAGTCATTGACCAAGAAGGCCACTTGAGAGAGAGTACTTCAAAAACAGGGCATCCCTCCTGTCTATTCCGTTAGAAACAGGTCAGAACATATAGCAGCTATGCTACATGGGCACAATCCCGGCAGAACACTGCAAGCGGGTTACGAACCTGATTACAATCCATTCGAAGGAATTGCTATGGGACTTCATAGCTAAACGAACGAAGTGTGATTAATAGGCCGCGCCATAGCTCAAGCGGTTAGTCGCTGGCTTCCCACCGCGGCGGCCAGGGATTTGTGGTGGACAAAGTGGCGCTGGGGCAGGTTTTCTCCGAGTACTTCGGTTTCCCCTGCCAACCTTCATTCCACCAATTGCTCCACGATCACCCTCACCTATCATCACCAGAAGTGGCCGCAGTATAAGGGACTTAGTCCACTCCACTAGCAATAAAAAAAGTGTGAGTAATTACATTTCTCGGCAATTCATGCCTATTAAAATACCGTACGCGTCATTTCTTAACTCTATATTTGCATGAACGGGAAATATCCCACGCAAGTATTGTTTAACATTTCATAAAAATAATGGAATATTAATTAGTCTTTCACTTCTGAGCACACCCGATCCGATCAGTCACTTTATTCCAGACGTAGGGAGTCGAACCGAAGACATCCTGTTTACTTTCCTGCAGTAAAATCAACGAAGTCGCTTTTAGCCTTCAGAGCTGAACACCGAAATGAAATGATATTAGGACGTTCGGTATGTTTCAACAGGCTATCAGAGTAACAATCCTTGGTATCGGGAGCCGGGCCACAGGATCCTTCATCATCCTATGAACGTGATGATAGAAGAAGACGCGAAGCCGCTCGTGCTGAATCCCTACATAATCTTCAAGTCTCTCCGCCTAAAGGAAAAACTCAATTCGAAACAGAAGGAGACGCAAGGTAGCACGGATGAGAAGAGGATGACGGCGAATAGGAGGAACAAGACAAAAGGAAAACATACTTGAGAAGCTGAGAATTCTGAGCACGCCCATGAACGCCCAAACAACCCCCTGTATCCAAGGCTGTGACACCGCATCCCTACAGGCGTGTTTACCATCACGTGGTAGGCTATACATCGGCATAGTCTCTCATATAATTTTCCATTTGCCCTTCGGCACTTCGTAGCCTCAAACACAGCGCCACCAAGCAAAAATCCTTCAAGAGACGCCCCAGAGAAAACACATGCAAATATATCACATATAAGACGCAAATTGGTGACGAAAAAGACATCGTCAAAATGACGTGACGTCATGAGTTCTTTTGAGCTAACACTATTCACCCTTCCATTCAAAGTTATAACTGTTATTTCAAACGTCTCTCACAGGGAAACAATATTTCTGCGTCCGTCCATCTGTACTGATGATCATACAGAACCTTTGCATACAGATTACCAATAAAACAGACACTAGAAGTTCGAGCCAGGCATTTTAATTTATTGAAAGTATCAACGGGCACAGCAGCAGTACAACAGCACAGGTAGACTTAACATAATTATTTGTTTATATTCATTCTGATATGACAAGGCTTCTCACCGTGGCATCCCGAATGCGATCCCAGGTCAGGTAAACTGGGACATGTAAACAAAATGGCTCTGGAGTAGGCTTCCTCCGAGTACTTCGGTTTCCCTGCCATGTCTCGTTCCGCCAATTGCTCCCTACCCATTCATAACCCGGGGCTGGTACAACAGCCCCACGAGTAGCCTACGTACCAACTGGACTCATTCTCACTCCACCCCAACAATTATAATTTTAAGAAGTTATATGATTGAGATGTTCTTGACGAACTGAATGTAATATTGAAAGGCATCCTTCAGCGTACATTATACACAGGGGGCGGTAGGGGCGGTAAACACTGCAGACTGGATGGTTCGCGCTGTGTTACTAAACCTATACATAATTGATCATTTCCCATCGATTCGTTTTGATTTTATCCCCGGAGACTGGGACTATATCTGTCTACCGGGCCCATCTGAGTTGGTTTCAACTTTCATCTGATGACGGAAACAAAACCAGCCTCCGAAACGCTGTGTTCCTGTGACTAAAACAAGACGATGCAAAATGCAGAATGTATATCATATAATTGTATACAGGATTCAGGATTTGGTATGCAGTGTCAGATAAAGTAAACGTTTAATCGTCAGCAGTTAACAAACACAATAATAATGAAATGTATATATTTAAACACCCAAGATTTAAAAACAATGTTGCACTGTCAGCCCCAAAACGAAATGTAATTGAAATCGGTGAAATATCGCGCAAAAGAAAATAAACAGTAGGCCGTCACGAAAATAGACGCGTTCCGTTTGTGCAGAATTACGCAGTTCAGCTCCAACTGCGTACTTGCATCTCACATGCCTTTCATACAAAACCTTATTTGGGTACTCGACACAAACAATTTTCTTACCGATCTTAATTTCACTTCAAAATATTTTTTCCCTCACATATGACGAAATGCATTAGCCATGCGACATGATTATGAGCTGAAAAAGAATTGCTAATCGCTATCTTGTTAGACCTGAAAAGCCTGCTAAACGTTTGCAACACACATCCTAACATCACGCGCCATTTATGGGTCACGTAGCCAGAAACGTCTTGGAGGAGGGATGGGTCCTACCATTCGCGACCACTGTAGAACGCGACTTCTGAGAAACTGTAAATTCAGGCATGTAAGCGCCATGTCTCGAAGCCTTAACCTTGCCACCGTACTCGACACAAACAATTTTCTTACCGATCTTAATTTCACTTCAAAATATTTTTTTCCTCACATATTACGAAATGCATTAGCCATGCGACATGATTATGAGCTGAAAAAGAATTGCTAATCGCTATCTTGTTAGACCTGAAAAGCCTGCTAAACGTTTGCAACACACATCCTAACATCACGCGCCATTTATGGATGACGTAGCCAGAAACGCCTTGGAGGAGGGATGGGTCCTACCATTCGCGACCACTCTAGAACGCAACTTCTGAGAAACTGTAAATTCTGGCATGTAAGCGCCATGTCTCGAAGCATTAACCTTGCCACCGTACGGAATAGAGTGGTGAGATTCACGCTCTAGCTTACTTCACTCTCAGCAATACGTGACGGGTGAGACCCACATGTGTATGGAACAGGAAATAGAGGCCAACAATGCAGCCCATTTCATTGTCACAGTTCTGTTAAAACAATTAGATTAATTTCTACAATGTAAACTCCTGCTACTGGAAACTGTTAATAGAATTAAGACATCATCATCGTGAACTATGCAGCAGTAGATGTAACTGTTTTCCTTATACGCGCTGGATGTACTAGATCTTTGTATCATCTAGTCTTGTTTCCTATTTATAATGCAACAATATTAATTTAACAGCATTAATTCACTAAATGTTCGTTAAATGTTTAAAGTGTCATTAAAGTTATTAAAATATATTCGGTGATTATGCTGCATGTTTCAGACACATAGGGCCAACTTCAGGTAAGATGTCCTTTTTTATTATCATTATTACGTTTATGTACAATCTACATCATTACAGAGTATTAGGTAAATGTGTTGTAGGTGGTTAGCTTGGGAGGGAAACATCCAGTGATGTGTCTCCTACATGTAGTCTATTTCATTGATTGATGATGTCTTGGGGCCATGTTCCGTTCAGTCTTCTTGTCACTGGACCGTTGGTGTATAGCTCTTCTATTAATTCGTTGTCATGGTTTACAGTTTGCTTTTTGTACCTTTCAGCCATTCTTAGTATTTCATTTTTGACGAAGGGTATCTTTAAGTCGTTATGGAGTGTAAGGTTGCTCACATGCCATGGCGCGTCTGCAATTGCCCTTAGTGTTTTTGATTGGAATCTCTGGATGAGATTGATTGTCGACGGCTTTGCACATCCCCAGAGTTGGAAGACCATAGGACCAAATAGGTTTCAATATAGCTTTGAATAGTAGTATTTTGTTGTTCATAGGGAGCTTTGATTTTCTATTGAGAAACCAATACATCTGACGATATTTCATGTCAGGTTGTTTCCTTTTAGTCTGGATGTGTTTTGTCCAAGTGAGCCTCTGATCGAGGTGGAGACCGAGATACTTTGTTTCTGTGGCTGCAGGTATTTGCACGGTGTTCATTGTTACTTGTTATTGAGAAGCCAATACATTTGACGATATTTCATGTCAAGTTGATTCCTTTTAGTATGGATGTGTTTTCTCCAAGTGAGCCTCTGATCGAGGTGGAGACCGAGATACTTTGTTTCTGTGGCTGCAGGTATTTGCACGGTGTTCATTGTTACTTGTGGGCACATTTCGTGTCCCGCGGTGAATGTGATCTGGACAGACTTCGTTTGATTATCCGTTGTTCGCCAAGTTGTGTACCAGTCGCTGAGTAAATTAAGGTGATTTCGCAGGTTTTGAGACGCTGTTANTACAAGGGACTTAGTCCCACCTCACTATAAATAAAAAAAAAATCCTTGGTGCCATATTTTGTCAAAGGCCTGGGTTATATCAAGAAATGTAGCGTTACAAAATTTCTTTTCTTCGAGACTCCTGGAGATTTCATTTACAATTTGTGAACTTGATGGGTTGCAGAGTGCCGTTCGTTAGTAGCCCATGCTCTGCGTATATCCTTTGAAGCAAAAGTCTTCCCAAAACTTTACTGGTGACAGGTAGCAGACTAATGGGTCTATAAGACGATAGTTCTTGTGGGGGTTTCCAGGTTTGTGTATCATTATTATTTCGGCGTATTTCCAAGTTTTAGGGCAGTAAGAGAGCCTTAATATGGCATTCAATATGGTGAATAGTAGAACGATAGCTTTTAGTGTTGCACTGTGTTCCTTGTATTTTCTATCTTATCTTGGAACTTCACCCATGATTTTCTCACTCCCGTCTACGATCTGTCTGGGTACTATTTTCGTTCAATTTACACAAGCCCTATGTGTAGCAGCCACTTCCTTTGGATATTTTCAGCTTCATTTATGTTTGACACCCTTAACTCTTTATCGTGTCTGGGTCGTGCTGCTGATGTTTTCTTGTCATATTCAGCAAATCGTAACTCCACAAATCAAAATCCTCCTTGAGACGCTACGACTCGCTCATGTAATCAGTAGTCTCTGGTCTTTTACATAACCCGAAGATTCACTGCCGTCAGTGCACTCTATCGTGAGCCAAATGAATTCACTCCACGTCATTATCCTCCGTCTCTGTATCATTACATATTGCTATTAGGACCCTCCCATCCGGATTTCTAGCCTTCAAGTTATCCGACAGAAATTCTGTACGAATTTCCCATCTTCATTTCTCTTCATTTAAACACTCTAATAATATTCGGAGAAAAGTATAAATTATGAACCTGCTCACTATGTACTGGTCTCCAACCTCATCTTATGTCCTCATGCTTACAGCAAGATAATCTCCACAAGACCATGTTCCCAAACATACTCAATCTATATTGTTGTCTTAGAATGAAATACCAAGGTGACATCAAACCAAAATAACAGGGTAACTTGTGGTTTTATATATTTGAGATTTTACACTTTTAGACATGAGACAGGGAGCTAAAATATTCCGAATGAATTCCCTCTTAAGAATTGTGGAAAATTCATTTGTTCTATTTCCCACCTTTCGGCGGCCCTTTTCGTAAAGCGTTGAGAGCTATACAAGAGCTAAGAGTTTGTGACGACGGTACATCAGTACAAACATATTGTGACATGTTGCGCAAAGGAGAACCCCCCCACCAGNATAAAGGGTTGAGAGCTATACAAAAGCTAAGAGTTTGTGACGATGATACATCAGTACAAACATTATGTTCCTGGGCATTATACATCGGTTTGTCTCTTTCTAAAACCCGCCCTGTTTATTTTTCAAAACAGAATGTTTCGGAGACTGGATTCTGTCTCCGTCTTCAGGTAAAACCTACTCAGTTGGGCCCAATCGATATAGCTAGTGTTTTGAAAAATAAACAGGACGGCTTTTAGATAGAGACAAGACCATTGGTAACGCCGAAAAACATAATATTCGTGCGTTCAGAGCTAGTTAAGATATTCTCGTGCAATATGCACCTCTTTTCAGACAATTCTGAGACGGTAAGGCCCCACCATAGCTGAAGCGGATAGTCGCTAGCTTCCCACCGGGGAGGCCCGGGTTCTAGTCTGGGTCTGGTCAAGTGGGATTTGTGGTGGACAAAGTGGCGCTGGGGCGGGTTTTCTCCGAGTACTCTGGTTTCCCCTCCATCATCATAATCACCCGAGGCAGGTACAATAGGTCAATCAGTGGCCGAGTGGACCCAGTTGGACTCCACCCCCCACTATGAGAATTTAAAAGGGTCGACACTCTGGATTCCTTCAGTGCAAGAAACAGGAGATGAATCTTAATATTTCCACTAAATGAGACTGGTGCACTGGGTTTCAGAATTAAGAAAAACACTCCTCACTGAACTTGGAGACCTAACCGTAATGTGAGTGGTGCTCTGCATTGAAGCATCGTGGCGTGGTGGCATATGGGGAATAAGATATATAGTTTCTGATCTACCGAGAGAGAAGGGATGACAGCGACATGAGATAAGAGGAATGTATGGTCGGGAAATAATGCCATGCAAATTGTTCTGACGATTGGTCTGTGTAAGTGGATATGCATTTCTCGTGACATAACAAACCAATCTGCTTAAGTACAACACGTTCTTCTGATGCAAGCAAAGTACAGTCAACCTGGGACTTCAACTTTTTAAATATTATAAAAAGTACACTAAAGTTTTCAGAAAGGTAAATTTTACGTAAAAGTAACAGGCTAGCACTAATTATTATTTGCCACAGACAAAGGGATTTAGGTTCCGCCATACCAAATTGGGGTGCAACATGCAGATACATGCCAATCCTAAGATACCACAGAGACTAATAACGGGCGTCAAGGGATATGCAGAGCTGCAAATTCGGAGTGGATTGCAGTGCGTCAGACATAAATAGCGATTCTTCTGAAACGCTGTCAACAGCTTCACATTCTTAACGAGAAAATTAGGCTACATGTGCGTGTCCCCCACCTCGGTATGAACGTCATGTCATCGTAGTTTCCTACTATGATAGCTCACAAGATATAGCGAAGGGGTATGGGTTCAAATACCGAGAAATCAGGGTTCGATTCCCGGCATGGGCATGAGATTTATCTCTTCTCCACAGCGAGCAGACCCGTTCTGAGGTCCATCCAGCCTCCTATCCTACGGGTACCGGGGGCTCCTTTTCTGGGGGAACAGCTGCTGGGTTCTGAAGCTGACCAATCACCTCTATCAAGTGCCGACGTTAAAAATACGCAGAGCTACACTGTCACTCGCTCATACGTCTTCATGTCGTGTTGCTTAATTAATTATGCACTTTAAAATCAATAATGCCAGGCGCACGAACTTATGACGTGTGAGAGACACTTGGGATACGTAATATAAGTGTATGGCAATATATCTTCGCAAAATGTCCAATTTTTGTTACGTCCCTTTCTTTTGCAGACTAAAATAATGACAAGGAGGCCACACGAACGCTTTCATTTAGCCTCTAGTTTGACAGCTATAACTAATGGACGACTGCAGCTAGGAATATGATATTCTGTATGAAAACAGCGTAAAGACTTTCCAATAAATTATTTTTAAGAAATTATTTATGAGTAAATAATGATAAGGAAAGTGAAGGTCCGAAACTTTGAGGTTATGTCAATCAAAATTACAGAAAACTAAATATGTACTCATCAACAAGTCCATCCGAAAAGGAAAAACTAAAAAATCTAATATTAACACTAATAAAAGTAAAAAGTAAAGGTAAACATGTAACAGGCCTTGAAGGCCCATAGGGTTGAGATGTTAAGGTTCCCACATTTTCTAGACAATCGACTCACAGATGGCGGTAAGGTTGTTAGTCCTACGCGCCTGCCGCCCTTTACCCCAAAGAATATTCCAAGAATATTTCTGGTACTCATTTCTGTTAGAGGCTGAGTCAACCCCAGGGCCATAGTGCGGCTGGTTGCGCATTATAACAATAATAACTAAGATCAATAATAATTTGTAACACATTTATAATTTAAGCGATAAATGAAACTAGTTCAACCACGATTCAATAGTATCATAATTTAGCATGATCCCTTCATGCTAATCCGACAACAAAATTGCACTAATTATATTACGTAGACATGACACTAACAACACAAAATTTGTAGGTCCGGCAGTCCATGCAATAGGGCCTACTCATTAGTCTATGGCATTAGTCTATTAGTCTAGACTTCACAATGCGAAGTGACGATACAATGTGCTGTCAAAATACTTTTATATTGTGCTTAAAAATCATAAGCATTTGCTCGTTTCCCGACACAGAACTGCATAGAACCTAGCAAAAACATATAGTTCTAACTTTTACGTACACCATAAAAACTCTTTACTTACAAACATCGCCAAAAAACGAAGAGTAAGACACTAATGGTCTTTATACACCGCTGTGAGGTAGTCAAATTACATTTACCAAGAAACTTCAGTCACCTCAAAAGCAGATTTTCAGTAAGCTTTAGACCTACGCAGGACTCCATGCCCTTAATAACTGTGGCTAATTATAGGTTTGTGTCGGTCACGGTAGCCGAACGGTCTAAGGCATGTACTGTCTTCGCTCGCTTGGAAACCGGGATCGTGGGTTCGAATCCCACTCAGGGCATGGATGTCTAGTTTGTGTGTTTGCGTTTTTCTGTTTGTGTACAGGTAGAGGCCTTGCGACGAGCTGATCACCCGCCCAAGGAGTCCTACCGAATGTGTAAGATCTAGAAAAACCGAAGTGAACGGAGAAGTTCATGGAGGTAGGCCTAGGCCCACTGGGGCTGTAGTGCCAAAGAAAAAAAAATTATGCGTTTGTACAGCCATTCCCAGGCATATCACTGTTCTATAGACTTGTCGAAAAGTTTGATGCGGCAGTCCTGACGTCAGTAGAAGAAACAGAACCGGTCTGCTTAAAACTTAAAACCGACAACGTAACGAAAGTCAAAATTAAAATTGAAAAACTTCGGTGTTTAACACCATTCGCCAAGATTGATTTAATTGAAATGTAAATACAGTCTGGAACACGTAATTCCATCAATTTCAGCATTAGAACACCAAGTAAAGTCATCGTCGCACACGAACACAATTATTCTGTTCTTCCAGCAGTCGACGTATGGAATGCAGCACATGTCCACACCACGAGATCTCGTGCCAGCATATTCGCAGCATCAGTCCTACACACCAGCTTTACGGTATGAAAATGGTAGGAGAATGAGACAGCAGAAGCGCAATGAGGCAATTCAATATAGTTGCATTATGAAAATACTGTACTTGATGTTCCCATTCACGTGTTTTAGCGATATGTTGGTCAGTCCAGTAATTCGGCCCTCTGAAAAAAATATAATTTTCTTTCAATTGCAATTAATGTAGGTTCACAATAGTCGACGACATTTCAAACGAAAAACTAATCAAGCTTAACTCTAATATAATTATCTGTCACTGAAAGCCAGTCTCACAGACTGAATCAATATTGATTTAAATGTATTCAGAATACCAGAATAAACGTATAATTTAGCTCACTAATGTAAAGCATAAAATTAATAAATTAGTAAAAAGCAATGGCTACGGATTTCCGCACCAAATATTGAGGAGCGAATTTGGGTGGGGCACGGAACACGCAGTGCACAGGCAAGAATTGCGTATTTCTTTTGTCTGGAAAGGCAGAAATGAACAGACCTAAGTGTGAACGGAAGGACAATATAGTAAGTCCTCAACTTACACGGTTCGTTCGTTACTAAGGCTTCTGTGTAAGTTTAAAATCGTGTAAGTCCAACATTGCTTAAGTAAGATATATATATATATGCTCGTTTCAAGGGGTTGTTAAAACTGAAAATGTATCGTGGCTTATTTGCTTAAAGGAAGAACTGTAAAGCAAGAGAATTAGCCATTGCTAGGTAACGGCTATGTAACATGTCAGCAAATAGGCCACGAACGGAAGTAAAACAGCTGTACTTACTTACTTACTTACTTACTTTGGTACAATAGGCCAGAAGTGGCCGCAGTACAAGGGACTCCGTCCCACCCCACTAGCAATAAAAAAAATACTTACTTATGGAGCTGAGTCCTTCTTGAGGAGAAGCCAAATCTGCAGCTACTCAAGAATTTCCCAGCATTTTATGGAACCCGAAGGTTCATTACCGTGTTCACAAGAGCCCTCCATTGGTCCCTATCCTGAGCCAGATCAATCCAGTCCATACCGCCCCATCCTAACCCTCTAAGATCCATTTTAAAATTGTCCACCCACCTACGCCTTGGTCTTCCCAGTGGCCTCTTTCCTTCTGACCTTCTCACAAATATCCTATATGCATTCCTCTTCTCGTAGGTTATGAAACTCCTCATTATGCAGTTTTCTCCAACCTCCTGTCACTTCATCTCTCTTCGGTTCAAATATTCTCCTCAGCAAGAAGTAAAACAGCTGTAATTAACGGAACAGATGTTGTACAGGGGCACGCGGTAGCATAGTTGGTTGAGGCACTATGCTACAAGCCGGAAGGTCTCGGGTTCCAGTCCCGACGAGGTCATTGGATTTCTTTCAATTGACCTAATCCTTCCAGTCGCACTATGGCCCTGGGGTCGACTCAGCCTCTAACAGAAATGAGTACCAGAAATTAATTAAATAATTTTCCTGGGGAGTAAAGCGCGGCCGGCGCTTAGGGCTGACAACCTTGCCGCCATCTTTGAGCCGATTGTCTAGATAATGTTGGAACCTCAACGTCTCACAACACTATAGGCCTACACTGCCTGTTATTTTTTTACGTGTATCACTAGGTAGCAGCACAGTCCAACTTCATGACAGTCTAGGTAGCAGACGCGCATGCGCATGTTCAGAAGCTGGTTTCAGTAGCAAAAATGGCGACCGTGCTTGAGGATTGTAATTCCGAAGAGTGACGTTCTGTTTTACGTTTTTTGTGGGGAAAAGGACTCATTGCAAAGGATATTCTATGTTTCCTGTTTACGGTTGGAAGTGTTTCTCGCGTAAAGCGGTTCACAACTGGGTGGAGAAATTCTCTCAAGGACGTTCGAAAGTCACAGATGATGGCCGATCAGCTGCGGAATTCGCTGATATAACAAGTGTATCAATGTTGGTGGAGGATATGTCGAGAAATAAATGTTTTTCCTAAGTTCGAATATCACACGTATTATGTTTTACATCCATTTGTGACCTATTTACTGACTCTCCCTCGTAGTTTCACTTTGAACAGTCTTGGGGGGAGGGGGGGAGCAGTTCGTGCTGACTTTTTGAAACCCGGTAACCTGTACAAAGCGTCTGAAGGACTCTCAAAGGGGATGTTCAATCCTCGCAGCGACTTCAACAACTTCCCCTTCACTGAGCACTTGGCGTTCTTATTCTTTGATTTTTTGGGGGTGGAGAGGTCCAGCAACAACCTTCTCTCTCTTAATTCATTTAGACTGCATTTGTAACTGCAACGTCCTGAAAATTCTGCTTACATTTCTCACACAAGTATTTTTCATAACGGCAGCGTGCCATGAATATTCTTTCTTCCAATGTTACTTCACGCACGCCACTTTAACATAAGAAGTACAACGACTGAACAAAGGTCATAACATAACCCACGATGACCGTGAAACGGTTTAGTGGTGCAATACTGCAGGTAAATGGTAACGTGTATAGGCTCCCGGCTTGCCAGAACAATGTGCGGCATGCGTCGATGCGGCGGGCGTCTATTTATCAAACCTGAACTTCCTGAACATCTCTTGGAAGCCCTCGGATGATTACACTGCATGTCCGTACAACATGACTTGCCGGCATTGGCGTATAAACAAAAACTTCATCCCCTCATTTCGTTTCCATTTTAAGAGACGGTACAAATTGCGAGTTCTAAATTTAGACGCGGATAACAATCTTGCACGCTGGCAAGCATGTAAAGGAGTTACGGCAATCCAGCAGCGTGTGTCGACGTTTATATCTTGCGAGCACTTCCTTCAGACGTCCTTCTCAGGTAAGGAAAGACAAACAATTTGAATACGCGGACGATAAACGGGGCACTAACAATTGGTTGCGTGCACCTTTGCGAAAAAGACATTCGAAATGGCAGACAGCTCAGTTGCGCGCATCTACATATTAAAATGAATGCCTGAAGAACACACGACTCCCAGCCGTCGTGTCACAGAGTAGTGTTTCCTGCCCACCGAGGTCGGCAGTCAGGCTCACGTGTGCTCATGCACTGATGGATCTAAAGGCTGGAAGACAAGGATGGTTTCACCTGGTTTAAGAGAGGATATAAAGGATGGCTGCAGTAAGCACAGCAATCAGCCAGCCCAAGTTCCATAAAAACAGGACGTTTCTTCAACAACAAACATCACAAACTTTAAAAGAATTGTAAGATTTGAGGTTTTCACGGCGGTGACTTTGAAGAAAGCAGTCTTCTGGGATGTGGCACCGTGTAGATATTGTGTTAACCGGCGTTCTGGAGGCGCGTATCGCCTCCATCTTCAGGGTACTAACCTGCTCTCGCAGGTTCTTCGCTTGGGGATTTGCTTCTTTTTCTTCTACCCTGAAGATGGAGGCGATACGCTCCTCCAAAACGTCGGTTAACACAATATCTACACGGGGCCACATCCCAGAAGACTGCTTTCTTCTTTAAGAGGAATTTCTTGCATTTCGAAAACAGCTATGATAGGACGACATACAAGCACAGGGAAGCCACTCCAAACAGACGAATTAAAGAGTCGATAATATAAAATATTTGTATGAAGCATTCAGCTAGAACTCTACTGAAAGCATTCCTTGACACCGCTAGAAGACTGAAAATATGTTTAGGGAATGCAGGTTGGTCAGTAACCCTTGGCTCTGCACTTGAAAACAAAATAAAATTGAGCAGGTTCATAATGTCTCCGAAAACGAAGTTCATATTTTTAAGACTTCTGTCTTCAGAAATGAATTTGTAATGGACAATGCTGCATATCATATCTTACAATTAACTCCCACCGACACTACTGCTTTCACTTGTATACTTGCCCTTCCCCCCTTCCTTCACTGCTCTCACATAGCTGTGTATATTTCCAACACCAGTCTGCTTTCACCGGTTCTCACGGTCTCTTCGCTTGCGGATTTCTTATATTTTTCCTTCTACCCTGAAGATGGAGGCGATACGTTCCTCCGAAACGTCGGTTAACACCACATATACACAGTGCCAAATCCCATAAGACTGCTTTCTTCATCTCTTTTTCTTCTTTCCGTATTAGACTAATAAACCTGTTATGTCTCCAATTGATCACTGCATCTCCTTTTTCTGATCCAATCCTCCTCATACACTCTTTAAGCGAGTATCATTTCTCTCTCTCTCTCTGTTCTTCCGCTATTTCGTTTGCATTTTTAGCTCTTAGCTGGGTTATAATGCCCTTTATTACATTATCAAATAATCAGAACCCAACAACTACCTTAAAAAATTAATTTTTGTTCTCTTGTCTTCTCCCAGTGTCCAAGTTTTGCACCCAAATAGCTTACTGCGAAGCCACGTAAAACTTAATTTGTGTTTCTTTCATAGTTTGACATTTAACCTGTTCCACACAGGCATACAGGTCCACAGACAACTGATCCTGTAAGTTCGTCTTCGATGTGTTTATCATTAAAATGTGAGATATGCAGGTGAAGCAAATTAGTTCCTCCTGAATTATAATATAAATTCTTGCAGGACATTTTCCTTGGGAGAACGTCGAAAATAACATTAAATACATTTCTAATTTTGTCGCGAATTTCGAGAGTCGCAAAACGAGATTATGTATACCAATAAATTCTGTAAGCTAGCATTACTATGGACATGAGGCCTGGTACAGGGATAGCGTTATTTTGCTTACTTAAGAGGAACCATCAGCGTGTTTCTCATGTTTAAGTGTCACCATATCACCCAATATTTAAAAAATAGGAGATGCAGCTTTCAAGAAGCTCTTCAAAATAAGTGTGTTGTGAAAATGACAGCCAACGACAGAGAGACTAGTGTTGGCAGACCCATAGTGCTATTCGCAACCAGTGCGCGCAGCGCTCTTTTGGCGTACTGTATGAATATACACGTAATATCCCGCAAGACCATGACGGTTTTAAAGCACAGAGAGATTATCTCGGATTACCGTATCTCTACTGGCTCAAACTAATGGGGAATTAGTCTTTCTTTAATATATTTTCTTTTTAACAAACAACTTTTAAGGGCCCATTTCGTAAAAAATTGTGTTCTTGTGTTTTGTCCACAATATACAGATCAATACTCCAGCAGACTGTGATGCAGTTTTTTATAACAAGTGACTTGTTGACATTAAACGAGGAAAGTTCCTTCGTTGGGGAAAAGCCGCTCACAAAAGAATTCACAAAGTCGCTTAAGAGGAGTTCATTTGCTGCAACATTCACTTCCAGCGACATACGGATTCACGTCTCAAAGGACAAGCGCATCCTACAACATAACATTATGATTCTTCTCGACTTTATCCGTCGTCCGGAATTCTAGGTAATAGAGGACACGACGTTTCGGAAACTGGACTGTGATTGAGACTGGCTCTTTCTAAGGGGCCCAACTGAGTAGGTGTCTTCCTTTCTCACCTGAAAACGGAAACAGATCCAGTTTCCGAAACGCCGTGTCCTCTATTAGCTAGAATTCCGGACGACGGAAAAAGTCCAAAAACCTAGCAATGCTGTGTGCCATCCACTATCGTCAGAGCCCTTTAGAATCTAATTACATGAACTTTGCTATACTTCTTAAGGGGTATACCATCAAACCTTGGGTAGGCAGTCGTATGGAAGGAAAGCCAGGCGGTTTAACGAGATCCCCGTGAGCCGAAAACAGAATTCAGCAACTTTCTAACGGTGATATAATTACTCGTATCTACGCCATTATCTGATAACGAAGTAGCCTGAGACATATTGTAGAGTTTCTTACATTGCTACTTGTGTTTCACTTGTCCCTTCGCAAAACAATGGGATACACCGATGTTGTTCACCCTAACTGGATTGAAACTCAGAAATTATGAAAACTACTGGCTTCTGGGGTGTGACACGGTGTAGCTCGGTAGATCGTTACGAATGTTTCGGAGAAGCGTGCTGTTTCAAACTTCCTGACAGCCTTGTTGCGCAGTTTATTATAAGGGCTGAAGTGAGTCATCACCACCTACACTCACTTCTCAAATCCGAATTTATTGCTGCGAAGTCTACCCCATTACAGAGATCACAGTCAAGAGAACAGGAAACAATTTTCCTTTATACCTCATTATTTCTCACATTGAACAGTGTTTCAAATAAAAATTAAGGGCTTCAACGAAGTCTATACTTCAAATCAAACGATAACTTTTATGATTAGCTTTTAAGAAATCCAATACAATTGGAACGTTATCCGTATGTATTCAAATTGAGCGAAACAAACCAAAATTAAATTTGAGCGAAAATGCACCAAATCCCTTCCGCAGCTTCGAAGATGTAACACGCAGACAGAAGGACAGAAATGGCTTCCAATATATATCTTCATTTAGTGGGCTTTGTATAAAAGGGCCTAACGTTAGTCTCCAGAATTCAGAAGCTCGTCACCAGAGAAATTTCCTGTGGCCTGTGAGTCGCGCGATCCCAGGCATGACACATCTGGTGATCTTTCTTTTGAATTTCAGCTGCATTTTACAGGAACAGTTTATTTTAATGTAAAGTTCTGCAGTGTTGACAGACGACTTTGTTTCTAATGCCCTCCTGAACACCGGTAAGACCCAATCGGCGCTGGTTAAACCCTCTGTACGGTAATCACTCTTATTACAGAGCGGAATTAACCTGCTTGAGCCCAATTTACATCACGGCGACGGGGATTTAAACTCCGCTGCCAAGTTCGATTCGACCCATATACGAAGATTCACAACAAATGCTGCACGTGTGTTCTAGGTCGAACGCTCGTAAGACCGATTACTGTCTTTTGGAATGACACCGTGCAGTCTAGTAGGACGTTACCAAAAATTCCGGAGACGCGCCATGCCTCTACCTTCACGGATGCCTCTTGACTCTTCTACCATGAAAATGGAGATAGTATGTTCTCCGAAACGTCGGTAAAATACACAACACAACGTGTCAGATGATAACGATCTTCAAAGTCATTGAAATTTGAACCTTATATCTCGTTTGTAGGGTTAAGAATAATGTCCAGATAAACCATGGAATTACAAGTATTATTTTTTGGACATTATCCATCGTCTTGCCTTTATCTAAAAACCGTCCTGTTTATTTTTCAAAACATAGCGTTTCGGAGACTGGATTCTGTCTCCGTCTCCAGGTAAAACCTACTCAGTTGGGCTCAATCGATAGAGCTACTCCCGATTTCCGGATACCTGTACCAGGGTGGCCGGCGCGTAAGGCTCACAACCTCACCGCCATCTCTGAATCGAGTGTCTAGTAAATATGCGAGCCTCGACGCCTCAGAACTCTATGAGCCTCCACGGCCTGTTACAGGGATAGCATCGCCTATAAATAATTTTAAACGTCTTAAATGTGTTTGCAGGCATGTCTTCTGGCTGTTCTCTTTGCAAAACTGGCTGCCTCTCAGAGTTCACATGCCTCTACATTATATAACAGCCAATATTATGACAACCTTTCACTTTAATGCGAAACGCTAATTTCTATATTGTATGCATGTATGCTTAGAGTTGCGCACTGTCATTTGCACTGGGAATGTAAGTCAGAAAGAGTATCCGTTCTCGGAAATCCCAATGCTGCTTCTTCTATCTGTCTGTCTCTCTCTCTTTAACTATCAATGCCCCAGATCCACTGACTCAGTAAACTGGAATCACTTTGCTGTTTCTGATCTCAACACTCATCATACGTACCTTCCGCTTACGGCAATCTCGTGCAGAACAACAAAGTTATGATCGGCTACAATTTCTTGTGCCTATTCGAATTTTAAAGACCTTTGTAGAATTAAATAACTAACTTAAGGGCATACCTTATACGACAAAGGGAAGAGCGGAACGAGATCTGGAATGTAGAAAACAATTCAGTTATATAATGCTCAGCTTGTGCCACGAATGCATACGCGGAAAGCTTTGTAGTGGCGAGTAGGCCTAAGTGAACTCTTTGTTTCCGAGAACTTCCCTAAATTTTATGAACCTTTGGCTTTATAATCGTCAGACGTATAAAAGCAATGGTAGCGGTACATATGGGTATTCCATAATGTATGGAGTTCAGATTTCTCAGCTTATATTACCTCACTCAGAAGGCATGCCGACTACATTATGTGCTGAATGACTGAGAAATCGAAGTTCGATTCTCCAATGGCACTGGGTCCCAATTGGTTACAATGCTCTTTTCAAGTGTAATAAATCAGCCGGAGCGTGATGGTGAATATTCACCTCTATCTCGTGCCGATGTTAGGAAAGTGTGCTGTTAGGGCTCTACTCCGACGCACGTCTTCATGGCGTGATGCTTAATTAAGCTCAGCGACAACTTTATATTCACCTTGTGCCTAAATACTTGGTCTACTAACTTAGGTGCAGTATGTACTCCATGCAGCACATCAATCTTTCTTAATAAGCTAATAGTTACTCAGCTAGTCAGAATTTTACTTCCTGTTACTGAAACCTCACGGTCCATTACCGTGTTCACAAGAGCCCGCAAAAAATACGCCAAAATCCGGAGTCCTGTGTGTTATTAGGTCACATACTATTTTATTTAAGAGTCGAGATAGCGCAGTCGGTATAGCGACTGGCTACGAGCTGGACGACCAAGGGGTTGAGTTCGAGTCCCGGTAGGGTCAAGAATTTTCACTTCTCCAAGTACTACAGACCGGCTCTGGGGCCCACCCAACCTCCTATTCAAAGGGTACCGAGGGCTCTTTCCCTGGGGTTAAAGCGGCTGGAACGTGAAGCTGACCACTTACCTCCAACTAGTCCCGAAGTCATGAAGACGTGGATCTATACATGCACTCCCCTATACGCCTTCATGGCGTAGTGCTTAATTAGTTAAGTACAGGGACAATTTTACCGCCTACATCCGCCACCCGGGGACGCGTCATGCAGCGGTGACACTTAACACTGGCTTTTTCCAGTGCTATTTTTAAGCAAACAGAGGTCGAGCTTAATCGAGTGGCAACGTCACTGATTTTAATTCAGGAAGTTCCCGGTTCGAACCTTGACCCGGACGCAGATACTGGTCAGTTATCCTACTGTCACGAGTTAGGCCTGTGACAATACACGGGGTATTGATTAGTGGATGGATTTATTGGCCACTTGTATACACCACTCGGAAGTACACTTTACAGACAATTTCTGGAATATTATCTTAAGACAGGCCACGGCCGCTTCCTTCCGTTCTCCTTCCGGTTCATCATTCACTGCAATCCAATCATCTAATGCTTGCAGGCTCAGTTACAGGGCGTACTTTAATACTCTGGCTATAAAATTAAAATACAATAAAGTAAAACAAGCAAAGTGAAGAAGAGTTGGGTCAGATCTCATATGTGCGGCTATACAAATGGCGGAATTGCACAGAGGCCATGTTCCTATCCTTAAGCCGGGTTTACACGGGTCAAGTCGTGGGTCAAGTATCTTGCCTCCGCACTTGCGTGGTTTTGTTCTACTTGACTTGACTTAACTACACGTGTTTTCACGTAGTTCAGTAGTTGTTCAAGTGGTTTTGAAACATGGCTGCAAATCGTGTTGTGCTGCGAAATTGTTTGATAAATTTAACGAATCTTCTCGTGGAAGAATTGGAACAAGTTTTGGAGGAACAGAGAAATCCTGTGAAGAGGATATGGTGTCATGTTTTTATTGCGGTACTTGGCACTACTCTTCTTCCACAAGCACTCTTTTTCACGGTAGAGCTCAACAAACCGAATGGTTTCTTCTTCTGACCACTTCGTCAGTCACAAAGTACACAAATCCAGGGAGGAAATACACAAAGTGTATACGAATCAAATGCCTGATATGAGAAAGCTGGTAATATTAGCCCTGCCGGCCTGCTCACTTGCTTCATCTCTTGTTTACACTGGTAAAGTCAGCGGTCAAGTAGGCGATCAAGTGGTAAAATTCGTGGTGGGGGTAGCAGTCAAGTCAAGTTACTTGTCCACCGTGCAGAACTACTTGACTTGTCTCGCTACTTGACGCAAGTCGGTATTTGACTTGGCCGAAACTGTTTACACGCTGCAAGAAAAATATTCTGATTAACTTTACCGCTCTACATGACCCGTGTAAACCCGGCTTTACAGCACTGTAACAGAAACCCCAACCGCTGGCACCACTCGTACCGCCAGTTGGAATGTTTCTAACACGTCACCATACTTGTACATATTTGAAAGATCGAGTATCAGATCAGATCTACGTCAGCTAACGTCAACATTTCCTCATGGCATGGTCAGCATGGTGTATATACTGTCACGTGTCCGGGGTTTCGACACAGATAACAGGGTGTTCTGGATTGGATAACTAGATTTCTTGGCACTTCTACTACAATTTCAACCAATTACAACAGCTCACAATCAATGACTCGCTCCATTCCTTACTGGACTTCGAATGTCTTCTCCTTCACCGTGACTGACGTACGGATCGGTCGCTTCTTCAGCTTCCGTTGTCCGCTGTTTAACACTCCACGGCTGAATACTCAATTTCTGAATTCATTTACGACTGAATTACTGAACTCAAGGACTCTCCTGAACTCTCGAAACAATTACGTATCCCCCCCCCCTTACACGGGGCGAACCACATAGAGACCACCACCCCCAACAGTTCGTCTACCACTGCGTGCTGACTCGTCACGGATACGTATTTTAGGGAGCCGTTGTCTAGCAATCGACGTCTCTGATTTCTACAAGCTTATCCATTGCAGCGGGAACGTGTGTTAATTTCGTAGCGAGTGGTTCTCTAGCAATGGACGATTTCCGATTTTCAGGCGTCATGTCAAAATACACATTTTTCATTCCCTTCAATAAAATGCCTTAATGCAAGCTGATTTTTTTTTTAAAACCTACCAACCAAACACCAAGAATCTATGTCACTACTGTTCTCGTTACCAGATTTCGCACGGGCGCCATGTTCACATGATCACAACATGCATGACAAAGTTATGAGAGGCTCAAGCAAATCGAGTTTCCGTTAATTTAATTGTTCTGTTTACATATAACTGTATTCTCCAATGATAGTATTAGGGAAGCTCCGTCCCTTTTGTGAATATCCACGTATATTCAGGGGACTAACCGACTCCGAGTCAACCGCGCATTTCTCAAACGCATTCCGTCCTCCTAGCGACTGTCAAATACGCAGACATGATGCTTTGTCACTGTCACAAGGAAAAGATGTGTCTTCCATTTGTATACGTCAAGGCGTATCGATGTACGTTATTACACGTTCAAAATCAGTGCCGGTGTTCATGCAATGGATCCCTCGTATTCGAAAAAAGCACAGTGCTTCAACGAACAAATTTCTGCTATTTCTTTGTTTTATAATATCTGTTTTTCCTTGATCAAACCCTTTTCTGTATTTTCATAGTCACATACTTGCTTTGCAATATGTGTACTTCATCCATGCACGCACACACGCACACACACAGAGGGGAGATCGGGTAAATGGCGGTCACCGAGGAGAACCGCAACATAAAACGTAAATTACGAAAAGTTGAAAATGAGCATATAAAGTGACATTTGGTATGAGGGCGCTTCTCCTGAAATGAGCAATATGAAAAGCACCCAACATAACAGTACTTCTGTAGGAAATGATAAGTGGAGGCAGAGCTGTGACCGCTACTCCCATCCCCAAGGAAGTCTGAACTCCTTTACCCACTTCAGACGTTTGAGTGCAAAGCACAAGATCATGTGAGCATGAAACAGACACATGCAAAGTGTCCCGGTAACTGCATCAGGAACAAATGTCGGAATTCGTTGTTGCACTACGTGACAGCACACACAGAAAGGATCTGTCTGATACCGTTTGTCACAGAAGTGATTGCTCGCATTACTCACTGACCGCCATCCTCCCTACATACATACAACAACGCTTTGTAAACTATCGCTATGTTCCTTATGTCTGTTTTTATGATAGCAGCAGCAATTTACAGCTTCAGAAGTATCTCTGGAGTCATACTGTACTCGTATATGGATGGATCACAGCAATGAATGAATGAATGAATGAATGTATAAGGGGTGGGGCTTCTGGGCCCTTGCGCCGCGACCTACAGTGGTCTATTGTGCTTCCCCTTTTGATTATCCCCTCAGCAATCACCTACGTAAACCGCATTTAATGTGGTCCAGGCCTCATCAAAAGCCAGGGATTGGCCAGAGATGTGTAAAGTTTGGAGGGTGGAGTTTTATATTGGGGTGCGTTTTAGGTCTGCAAAACAGTGGATGTTGGGATTGACGATGGGATTCAAGCTGTGCCAGGCTTCAACTGTGTTGGCACAAAAGGTGGCATTGCTTGGAAGCCTCCCATGCACAAGTTCGGATGCTTCTAGTGCCGTCCCAGCCAGATGAAGCAGCAGGTACGCGTTTCAATTTAGCACCCACTGTCTTGTTGAGTATCTGTTTCGTTCCTGATGGCAAGTAACTTGTGGGACTCTCTCCCATTGGGTTCGCATTGCTCGGACTTTGGTTTCCAGTAGTCCAGTTTTGCTGTTGCCGAGGTGGGCATCTAGATAGTTCCTGTCTTGTCCGTTCGATTGAAATCCTAACGGGTGGTGCGTTCTGCTTCTCCATCGGCCTACGAGAAGTCCAGTTGACTTCTGCACATTTACTGTTGCTCCTGATAACGCACCACAAGCCCTGATGCTTTGACCCTCCGTCTCTGGTGATGAAGATTGTGGTGTCGTCCGCACTTGCGCTGGTGACTGAAGATGGTACTGAGAGTCCATACTCTCTATGGGTACTGCTGCAAATTAAAATGAAGGGTTCAGTTGTGAGAGTGAACAGTATGCCCGACAGGGGGTCCCCTCGCTGTTCTCCTTTGGCCAATTCGAAGGTTGCTGTGAGCGTAACGTTCACTCTGAGACCATCCCTTGCGCACTGCGGTACATGGTTTCTTATAAAGGTCATACCAAAGCCAAATGCTTGCAGCACATGCTATATAAATATGGTTGTTGCACACAGTCAGAAGCAGGGGGCTAGATCGAGAGGTATGACTGCAAGAGGCAGGTCCTTCTGGTTGGCGTAGTCTGACGTGAACAGTTCTGCTGGGTACACAGTAACTCAGATCAGGACTGGGAGCACTGACGGTACCCTGCTCGCGTGTTATTACTTTACAGTCCGTACATTGTAGTGTTACCGGTCTCCAGTTGGACAGGAGCGTAAGGTCTCCTATCTTGGAGATTAGGGTAATTGCTCTGTTGAGCATTCACTCTTCTTGCATTCAACCTTTCGTCAGACCTGTCGTTTACAGTAGTTGTGGCGTTGTTGTGAAGGCCGCGGGTTGTTGGCCCGTCCATATTCACGACGTGCTATGCCGTCCCCTAAAGTGCTCGCTTCACCACACTAATTCACTAATGGTATGTTCGCACATGTGTAGATTTTCAGTACATAACAAACACCACTAAGACAGTATGGTTACCACGTAGTAACTTAGGAATTAGGCCGCGCCATAGCTCAAGCAGTTAGTCGCTGAATTCCCACCGCGGCGGCCCGGGTTCGATCCCGGGTCTGGTCAAGTGGGATTTGTGGTGGACAAACTGGCGCTGGGGCGGGTTTTCTCCGAGTACTTCGGTTTCCCCTGCCAGTCTTCATTC
>NW_019738371.1:342106-431147 GCF_002891405.2 Cryptotermes secundus
TACATATTTCTATACATACATACACAGATAGATCTGTCATCATACCACAACCAAATAACAGTAACATTTATGAAGGAATGGCTATTATTGTGATGCTGGAAAAATTAAACATGCAGTAGATTCCTTTGGGAGTTTACATCATGTTCCAATCTTCCAATCCTTAAGATGATCTGATACAAATCCTCTTCCAATGCGGGTTCTTCCACAGGGATCTGATTACACTCGTGAACATAAATGCGAATAATTACTAACCGCACGCGAAAAATTCGATTATACGTGGTCTGCCAAGCACGCTATACTGGCACAGGGGAAACACCTCTACTATTTGAAAAGCTAAGGAGACGGTATACCTTTTCAGTGTGCATTTACATAACCAACTTGGTTTGCCATAATCAGCAGATGTAAGAATGCAAATACTCATCCACAGTTCGCCCAACGAGGATTCACCGGAACCTATCCCTTGAGTGTGCCTGAAGGTAACAGGCGAAGAGAACACGAAGCGAATGTAACACGTCATTCTGTTCACTTCGATTCTAATAACTCAGATACAGAGCACTTCGCTTCATATCAATACTGTTATCAGCTGCATTATCTCAAAGCAGCCTACACGTCCTCGGCGGGCAAAACAACGGATGTCATCAAAAACTGCATGCAGACACTCAGGCAGCAACACGACCTCGGTGTTTCTACATTATTAACGCGCGCTCAATCAACAAAAAGTGAGACCGGCACAACGCACAGCGATGCCACAACAGTTCAGCCGGACTGAGGTATGAAATGACCGCATAATGTTCTCAATAAGTGTCACGCAGAGGGAGCAAAAGAAAGTTGCTTCACGTGCGTGTTCAGTGAGGAAGAAATCTCTGGACAGTTACTGCATTTCGGTTACAAGCCAAAACAAACTTACACATCCTTTCAATACACATGCAATCATCATCATCATCATCACCACCACCTAAAAGAAGGTGCAGGCCAAGATCGAACGTCAAGTGGGATGAAATTCTGCAGTATGTACGTCCACGGTTCATATCTCGTCCCTGGGACGGAATATCCTTACTGAGGTCTTTCGTGGTTTTCTTAATTCCCTCCACGCAAATTCCGGTATCGTATCTCATATTAGGCCATGACCGCTTCATTCCACAAGCTATAAAATTTATTATTCAATTTTGAATTGTTTCATTTTTGGTCCGTTACACTATCAATCACAAAGTCAATAGAAAGTCCGTCTAGTGCAATAATTTGTAGGTCACTTCTTTATCACTTCTGCCTTACATGTTTCGGTTTAATACAACCATCATCAGAGGCACATAGTACAATCATGAAAACAGCAGCGTCCACGCAGCAAACATAACTGTGTACATCTTAAATAACGACAGTGTTTTCATGCTTGTACTATGTGCCTCTGATGATGGTTGTATTAAACCGAAACATGTAAGGCAGAAGTGATAAAGAAGTGACCTACAAATTGTTGCACTAGACGGACTTTCTATTGACTTTGTTATTATTCAATATTCATCCTACAGTTAGGCCTCTATAATCTGAACTACTGAAATTTTGTTAAACAAAATATATAAATAAACTTAAAAAAATACGAGTATTTGCATCTCATTCTCTATAACACTGTCTTGACTTTAGTCAGAAACTAACGGTCGCTCAGTTGGTCAAGAAATTCCTTTATAAACCCCGCAGGCTCATTATTGTGTCCGAAACAGCCCGCCAGTGGCCCCCTCGAGCTGCAGGTATCCGGTCCATAACAATCCACCCTACTTCTTTGCCAATTTTAAGAGTATGCCCCTATCTATACCTACATCTTCTAACTAGTCTCTACCCTTCAGACTTTCTGCCCCAAAATTTGTATGCATTTCTTATCATTGCCCACTTCACCATCCTTGATTTCATTAACGTAATAATATTTCGTGGAGAGTACAGATTACGAAGCTCCTCGTTATGGTATCTACTATAGGCTCCAATTACATCCTTCTTCTTAGGTCGAGATATTCTCCTCTAAAACCTTCAATTTATATTTTGGAACAATCTAATCACACCTAATGACATGATGGTTGGAAGTAAAACCCGAAAATAACAGGTAAATCTGTCATCATTAGCATCGTCTGCAAAGACTGGGCTTTTCGCACATTCTGATACCAGGGTAAATTGAACTGGTTCCTCCATCTCCTCAACGGCCAGTCTCTTTCTTTCTTTCTTCTGGGTGGCAATCAGGCATTCTCCGAGGAATTCGGTCAGTTGGCACGCTTAACATGCATTCATTCATTTACATTTTAGCTCAGCCAGAATATATTTACTTCCCTACTGACATCTTCATTCCTCCCATGGTCCATTCTTCGACAACCTGCTAGAGGCCTCAGAAATCTAATTTCATCAGCTTTCATTGGCTGGAGCTGTACAGGGTTACTCATAAGTCCGTGAAACATTTTGAAAATTTACAATAAATAAACTATGCAACGATACAAAATTTTGATACACTGGAATATAGATAAACTCACCAAGTTCTTTCTACATAGCTCACAGCTGCTCAATGTGTCCACCTTTGCTGACAGGGCAGACATTTATGCAATAATCCGTTTCGACCCACACCCGTGTCCGCATATCGCGGTTGGCCAGAGCCACAGCAGCGGTGATACGGTTGCGAAGATCCCCGAGATTAGCAAGCAATGGCTTTCATAAAGACTTGGAGAGATTCGTTCTGTATCGGCGTAAGAATTACCATGATCCGATGCATAGTTTATTTGTTGTGAATTTTTAAAATGTTTCACGGGCTTATGGATAACCCTGTACTTTAGTTAGGTTTCAGCATTCGCCACCAGGAAGAACTGATGACACGGACAATAAATACACTGTAGAATTTTAGTAATGTTTCCTGTCGGGTTTCATGGAGCAGTGTACGCTTAATTCTTAGAACATGTAGTTAAACATTTGTAATTTATTCTGTACATGTAATTTCTGTTACTGCCAAATTGCCAACCTAAGTAATGAAAATTTCTATCTCGTTATACTATACTGTTAACGACTACTATTTTCGTCCTCGTCAATTATATTCCTTTCACGACAAGTAGAACTGTAGTTATGATTTAGATAGGAGAGAGAGAGAGACACTGCGCAAATAGCCTGAATGCTCATATGCTCAATCCACAGCAAAACAAAAGATTCTGAACTAAAGACTCGAAGCATTCTCCGAATTCAATCTTCCTAACATCTTCAAGAACTTACATTTGATTTGATATAATCTGTACTGTCCAAATAAGGAGGCGCATAAAAAGAAACACAGTATCACGCTTGAACAATATTGGCACAGAGACAGGGGAACAGCACAAATGGAAAATTGATATGGACCAGATCATAACGACCTGATTCAATTACGTGTAACATTGTTTAGTTATGAGCATTACCGTCTCATCTTATTTGATCAGAAGCGACTGGCTGCTGTTGTCCGGGCAGGAACCTGATTATCATGCCACTCAGCTCTGAAGCGCGCTTCCTCACGCCGGAAGTTGCCAAAGAGGATGCTTCCGTAAGAAACAGGAAATTATGCTCCGGTTTATATCTGCAGGTTGCTTTGATGTGGCAGAGGCGACGTCTTCAACGAGAGTATCAAGGCGGGTCACTGTCAACGGGCATCTCTGCCAATTACACGTCACTTCCCAAGACAAAGGAAACACAAACAGTAGGCTTAAGGATTTCTGAGCTTGCCACATACATAGTTCTGTCTTATGAGATATAACTCCGCGCAGTCGTTTCAGAGTCAACCGAGGTTTCGGGGAACATGTCAGCTCCTTCTTCAGGGTGGATGTGTAGACCGAGCAAAAAGCCAGCATGAACTAGGCTGCAAGCAATGAATGCTTCATGCATGTTCCTCGCTTGGCATACTGTTTAACACTGAACACTGGGGTGATTGTTTTCAAACAAGCCTACGCTGTTTCGTTTTGCTTGTTGGTGGCTTATTTAACGACTCTGTCAGTATCTACAATTACCGCCTGTGTGGTCTAGTGGTTAGCGTTCCTGGCTACAGAACCAGAGGTCCCGGGTTCGATTTCGGGCGCTACCAGACATTTTCTGAGAAGTAGTGCGTCTGGAAGGGGGTCTACTCAGCCTCGTGAGGATAATTGAGGAGCTATTTCAAGAAAATAGCGGCTCCGGTCTAGAAAACCGAGATTAACGACCTTAGGAATTCGTTGCGCTGACCACGCAACACCCTCTATCCATAAAAGTTGGCACTAACTTCGCCGACAAGCGGCGGTAGCTCTGTCGGTATAGTTCGCTTGCGGACTAAAATCACGGAGTCAGTATCTACACTGTATAACGTCATATGACTGATGAATGAGGGATCTGAAAGGATTTAGAAGGAAGTGGTGGTATCCTAATCGAGATACTCTCACGGCAGTTGCCTGTAGGAGACTGAGGAAAACCACAGAAACCTCATCGGAGCTAGATGCGTCCCGGTCAAGATCAGAATGAAGATACCTGTGCAGCGATCCAGCTACAGCAAGCAGTTCAGCTCTTGATGGCGCATTCCCTACTAAAGTAACATAGCTTCGAATGAAATACTGGCAGTGATTATGAATTATGATACCACAGGAATGTGGCACGAAGATGCCATGGCATACTGCAAACTATACGTATGTTGCCGGGGTAGGATTTGAGGTTGTCACGGCGGTGACTATGAAGAAAGCCGTGTTCTGGGATGTGGCGCCGTGTAGATGTGGTGTTAACCGACGTTTCGGAGGAACGTTACCGGGATTCACGTAATGGCACAAACAACATGAAGTTCTATGACCCTGCTTCCCCTCAAACGCTCAAGCCGTCCTGCTCTTGCCATTACTATTGACTATCACTATTACTGCCATTAGAACTTCACGGCTGGATTATACGAGTAATGCGATCTTCGGCTTCTTTTGGGCCGCGCCATAGCTCAAGCGGTTAGTCGCTGGCTTCCCGGGTCTGGTCAAGTGGGATTTGTGGTAGACAAAGTGGCGCTGGGGCAGGTTGTCTCCGAGTATTTCGGTTTCCCTTGCCAATATTCATTCCACCAAATTCTCCACCATCATAATCACCCGGGGCAGGTACAAGAGGCCAGTCAGTGGCCGACGTGCCGAATGGACCCAGCTCGACTCCACCCTCCACTATGCGAAACTTCGGCTTCTCGTAAGAAACTCCGAAGAATGTTGAAGGTTTCTCAATGTCTCGACAAATACTGCGGTTCCTGTTTGCAGGGATTTAAGGGGGTTGCGAAGCATGGTCTCTAAGAATGCTCCATCAGCTTCTGTTATGAGTCTGTGGTCACACGAACATTTTGCCATCACCTATTTTGATGATCATTGGGCACCCCAAAACTCTCTCCATCACATCTAGTCCTCAACCACATGGGCGACCCCTACTGGACAGCATCTCGCTCCTCGGTTTTGTCCAAGCAAGCCTTCATCTGCCACTGCCAGAACTATATAAGGCCTTCCGAACCCTCCCACAAAGACAGGGCGTTTCAGGCCCTGGCCGCTTTACCCGCGGGGAAAGAGCCCAGGTACCCATTGGATAGGAGGTTGGGTGGACCCCAGAGCCCGTCTCGACGAGGTAGAGAAGAGAAAATTGGGACTCGAACCCCGACCCCTCTGTCGTCCAGCACGTGGCCAATCGCTATACCGACTATGCAATTCCCGGCTCCTATTTCCACATTGTAACAGTCATAAACATCCTTCGACTTATCCTGATAGAAAGACTCACAATCAAAGTGACCATATTTTGATAGTTTGCAGACGGCACTCAAGTATACTTCATGTCCGATCGTTCAGGGCAGCAGATGTGATACAGGCCACTATCTGATGGTGCAAAAGTTAGACTGAGGGTGTTTGAGAACAGAGTACTGGGCAGAATATTTGGACCGAAAAGGGATGAAGTGACAGGAGGTTGGAGAAGACTGCATAATGAAGGGATTCATAACTTGTACTCTTCTCCAAGTATGATTACAATGATCAAGTCAAGGAGGATGAGATGGGCAGGGAATGTAGCATGAACGGGTGGAGAAAAGGAACGCATATAGGATACTGGTGGCAAAGCCAGAAGGAAAGAGACCACTAGGAAGACCAAGACGTAGGTGGGTGAATATATTAAAATGAATGTTAGAGAGATAGGGGGGTATGGTATTGACTCGCTTGATCTGGCTCAGGATAGAGACCAGCGGAAGGCTCTTGTGAACGTGGTAATGAACCTTCGGGTTCCTTACAATCCCGAGAAGTTTTTGAGTAGCTGCATAACTGGCGGCTTCACAACAGGGGCTCAGCTCCATGAAGTTAAGTTCTACAGCTCTTGCTGTGTATTTGCGAACGCTTCCGATACATCAATTAAGGTCTTATTAAGTGGAAACAGTGTCGTACCATATCAAAAGTCAGCGCGCCCAGAATGTTACTGCCAACTGCAGGAAATTAAAAGCGTGGGATTGGGGTGTAACGTCGGAATTAAATTTTGCAAAAATCGATGAATTCGTTCACGAGTTGAAATGAGAAATACACATATAGCATAGTGATCTCACAGGCCTGCTTTCACTGCTGAACATTGTACGCAAATCAAAGCCGGGCAGTATGGTATTACACAAAGCACAACGTATTCGGGAGCTGTGCTGTAAAGTGTGGTGACCTGATTTGACGGAAGGACAATCGGACTCTTTCGTCAGGGTTCGCGCCTAGCAACAGCCCCAAGTGAAACAGCATGACGTAACTACACACGACAGCCTCCGGGTACCTTGCTGTCACTCAACTGTGGTGTGCCACACGTCCGGATTTCCTGTGCTACAAGAACTTCGACGCGAAAGAGGTCAAAGCGTAATAGTGACCCAGATACATGCTCGCGTCTTATATAACTGTATTTTCTGGGGAACGATACAGTATTCAGCGAAAGTTGACGAGGATCGGGCTCGGCCGACGGTTGACCCAGTGACCTTGAATCGGCGGACTGAGACAGAAAGCCCTCCGTCCACTCTGCAAAACTTGTGGAAGCAGGATCGAATCCCGGCATTTCATATGCGAATGGCTAATTCAACTTCTGCACGCCGGTATTTCATAAACATGATCTAACTTAATGTATGAAAATACACGCCTAATGTTAAATTTGGCCAACAAAGTTATCACAGAGCCACCGAAAATCGTGAACTAGTCCCTTCCACTGCCTATCACAAGTACACTAACTAAAAGGGGGACTCGTTTTAATGGCAAGTGGGCCCTATCCATTTTTAAACAACGAACCATTCTATTTATGCATTTCGCAGTGACATAAACAAAAATTAAATTCCTTTCTACTCTGACGGATTAAGCTGTCGCCTATTCCCATTCAGAATTAATTATGAAATTAGGAATCTATTAGAGGGCTTGTAGAACTCCTTGGATGGGTGATCAGCCCGTACAAAGGCTGCTACCTATACAGGACAACACAAACACAGAATTTAGGCAGACGTCGATGGTTCGAATAGGATTCGAACCCATAATCACAATGTTTGAGCAGGCGAAGACATTTCGTGCCTTAGACCGCGTGGCCAATGCGTTCGGCAAAAAATTATATTTGCTCGACCTTTTTCAGTGTAGACCTAACACCATAACCTATTAAAATTCGTTGAGTAATTTCTGAGATAAAACGTGTACACCTAACGACTTCATTCTATGCGTTCACTTAATGGGCTCCGTGCAAAGAAAGCGTAACAGGAATCAATTATAGAGCTCACTAGTCAAACAACAGTCTAGGATTCTTGTCTTCTCCTCAGACCACATCAAGGACCAGACTGTGAAAGTAAAATTAACAACACAATCCATGATTATACCATAAACACCGTCCCAGTCTGTATCTCAGCTGTAATTAAATTCAAAGTAAAGAACTAGGAAACACTGCAAGCCGCTGCTCCCCATTACACGTACAGCCAGAGCAACACACTCTCTCACTTCCTAAAGCCAATCAACGTACTTCGCTCGTCCATACGCACATCAAATGAACTCTGCACAGAAAAAACTTTCATTTAATCTGGTATGGCAGACTCTAAATATTACATAAGCATAAATGAGACCTCTTGCTTCAGTTCAAGTAGTTGGTTGAGGCATTATGCTACAAGCCGGAAGGTCGCGGGTTCAAGTCCTGATGGGTCATTGGATTTTTTTCAATTGACCTAATCCTTTCAGTTGCACTATGGCTCTTGGATCGACTCAGCCTCTAACAGAAATGAGTACCGAGGAATTAATTAAATAATTTTCCTGGGGAGTAAAGCGCGGCCGGCACGTAAGGCTGACAACCTTACCGCCATTTTTGAGCCGATTGTCTACATAATGTGGAACCCTCAACGTCTCACAACCCTATGGGCCTCCACTGTCTGTTACAGGGATAGCTTTACTGACTTTCTTTTACTGCAAACCCAAAGC
Organism: Cryptotermes secundus; assembly: GCF_002891405.2. Taxonomy (NCBI): domain Eukaryota; kingdom Metazoa; phylum Arthropoda; class Insecta; order Blattodea; family Kalotermitidae; genus Cryptotermes; species Cryptotermes secundus. Next base: position 350,512 of record NW_019738371.1, read on the forward strand.
ACCATAGCGCACAAGAAAACGACACCAGGCACCGGTACCTGCGTTCTGGTTTGTGTATCTAGATGCTTGACGTAACTACACCGCTCAGCGTTTTCAAGTTGGCAGTTCTTCTGGGTTGTGGCATCGTGTAGTACTGTATTTACAAAACCGCCTTGCCTTCATCTTCAGGTCAGTGTGTCTGTAGGGGCGAGAAATGGGTTGGGTTCGCCACACTTCCAAGGGAAGGGAAGAGTAAACGGAACTCGGTTGTGACGGAAACTGCACTGTGACCTTGAAAAGGGTCGTTTTCTGCTCATCGTTCATCTTGGCCAGGATCGGGCCGCGCTCCTCTCTCTCCAGCGGGTCTGAGTCACCATATTCCTTGCAACCTAGCCATATAAAGTAAAGCTATCCCTGTACCAGGCCGTGAAGGCCCATAGGGTTGTGAGACGTTGAGGGTCCCATATTATCTAGACAATCGGCTCAAAGATGGCGGTAAGGTTGTCAGCCTTACGCGCCGGCAGCGGTTTACTCCCCAGGAAAATTATTTCATTAATTCCTGGTACTCATTTCTGTTAGAGGCTGAGTGAACCCCAGGGCTACTACAGACTCCGATAGTTTTCTTCGTTTCCTGTACCACCCTTCTGCCGCACGGTGGATTAGAATAAACGCAATAACGCCAGACAGAAACATAAAGAATGCAGTTAATTAATATGTCACTTAGAAACAAAACTGCACAATAAGACCTTATATTATTTTTTAATTCTTCATGCCATTCGTCTGGACGCCCAATGCAACATGGACAAACAGACCGTTTTAATTTTCCTGACTGCTGATGATGATAAAGGTATAACATGCTAAGTTAGCTCCCGTAAAAGGCCGTGCCATATAGATGAAGCGGTCAGTCGCTGGCTTCCCACCGCGGCTGTCCGGGTTCAAACCCGGATCTGGTAAGGTGGGATTTGTGGTGGACAAAGTGGCGCTGGGGCGGGGTTTCTTCGAGTACTTCGGTTTCCCCTGACAATCTTCATTCCACCAAATTCTCCATCATCATAATCACCAGCTGCAGGAACAATAGGCCAATCAGTGGCCGCAGTACCGAGTAGACCCAACTGGACTCCACCCCCCACTATGCGAAAATTTTTTAGCTCCTGGAAAACAGAAAACTAGAGCAGTAGGGAAATTTATATTAAAAGGTCAGCAGCATGTCTTATTTCGAGAATTCCATTCTGCCGATGGTGCATAAAAGACATACACTTGTTTCAATATAACCCAAAAATATTCCAGAACCTGAATATTCCCTGGTACATTCTGGATTCTCACACAGACCTGGCAAAGGATCCTGTAACTCTCTCCTGTTACATCGATATGACATTCAGATTAACTGGAAGTAAGTTCGCAGAAGCCTTAGTAAGAAAAACCACGTCCAACCCTTTGATGTACATATATCAAAAGAAACTTAGATCTGTACCTAAGTTCTTATAAAAAATCTTGTGAAACGCACGCACGCACACTCCTCGAGCGTGTGTTGCTACTTTCTTAGCATAACCTCAGTACATGACTGACATCCAAAAGATTTCAAAATATAAGTTGTGGATTCCTATTTGCATCTTGCAACATACATGCGAGTCACACACACTCACTGGCACTAATGTCACGTCTAGTGTACGCAAATGAGAGGAAATATTTCTGTGCTCAAAATCACTTTCCGCTGGTGTGCAAGAAGTCCCTTCCTCAAGACATCTGCTTCCAATTTAAATTGCAGTAATCAAGTTTGGGGACGAAAGAGTTCAAACTGTCAGCCTTATCTGTGTACAGGACGGCATTACGCATAAACCAAAAGACTTGATAGAAGAAAGCTTACAGCTGATGCAATAAGTCCCACTTTTGACGCAGCTCCTTTCCAGGCTCTATGAAATGAATCTTGCTTGTACTAACTTCTGAATGTTGTCCTCTGGCCCATCAATAATATTTTCCATTCTAAACAAATGCAGTCCGTACGGAATTGAAAAGTTCGCAGTATACTGCTAAATGACAGGGGCACGCGGTAGCGTAGTTGGCGACAAGCCGGAAGGTGCGGGTTCGAGTCATGATGAGGTGTATTTTTTCAATTTATCTAATTCTTCCAGCCGCAATATGTAAGCCTGTAAGAGAAATGAGTACCAGGAAACTTCCTGGGTGGTAAAGGGCGGGCGGCGCTTACGGCTGACAACCTTACCGCCGTCTATGAGCCCACAACCCTATGGGCCTCAACGTCCTGTTAGAGGGACAGACTTACTTTTACTGCCCTATGACAAGTTAGAACCAACGAAAGCCATGAATTTCCCCAAAGGGAGGAGGATATTCAGTCTTCCTCAGTGGGGCACTTTTCTAAGAGGGGAAGCGAGAGAACTCTTAAAATCTTACGTTTAAGCAGGTAAAATTATTTTTACTGGCAGCCATGGGGTGCGCCATAACTCAAGTGGTTAGTCGCTGGTTTCCCACAGTGGCAGCCCGGGTTCGATCCCGAGTCTGGTCAAGTGGGATTTGTGGCGCTGGGGCAGGTTTTCTCCGAGTATTTCGGTTTCCCCTGCCAATCTTAATTCCATCAATTGCTCCACAATCACCCTCACCTATCATCTGGCGCTGGTACAATAGGCCAGAAGTGGCCGCAGTGCAAGGGACTTAGTCCCACCCCAGTAGCAATAAAAAAAATACTGACAGCCATACAGTATTCAGAATAAACGAATTATGTTTTAAATATTTTTAATTTAATTACAGAAAACTTCTTACATTCCCTTTCTTCTTTAAAATAGGATAATTTTCTAAAAATCTGGGAAGGGGGGAATATGTGGTCCGTCCACCCCATCGGCGGCGACTTGACAACCATCAGAGTCACAAGTTCGCCATATTGACAGGCTTACACGTTTCGCGGCCTTTCATGCCACACACTACCATTTTGACATGAACATTTCTCGTCTCGCTGCAAGCATACATTTCCCAAATACATTTAGACTTGCTACCTAAACAGACAATCCTAATATCATATGAATTTGTATATCACCACCAAGTTCTGCTCTACTGTACAGAAGTTTGTAAAAACTCCATACTCGTAAGCAGGTCCAGCAGTTGAAAGACACAAGAACAAGAACAGGCATGGCCGAATGGACTTCGCATCAGCCGACAGACATACCTTTCCGATGTCACGCGTACCTGTAAGCCTACCAGTAACCTGGACCTGCATCCATCCATCATTATTACTGCCCCCGTCCACATTATCAGGCTTTCTTTGTGAAGAAATAAAGAACACTTACGTGGAGGTAATGTGTGTCCCTGAGTCCGTGAACTAATATCAGTGCCAGGACTGTTGGACATATTTTCTATGAACTCCAGTAAAAGATGTCAGGCAATTTCAATGTTGGTTAAAACGGACAAAAATAACTCACATTTCACACGAACACCTAGGCAGGTTTCTGGGAACATCTCTCTGGGGGTAACTCTCTAAATATTTATCGGAGCGAAGAGAAATGTGTGTTATTTCATGCCCAATACACTTCTCCGCAAGTTCTGTCGTTTTCGAAAAAATGAAATGAATTATTGGTGTTGTGTCACAATTCGAGAACCAATCAACCGATTTTGATAAACTGTTACACAGGTGAGCTTTGTACAAATTTGTCGAATCTCATATCTGTCCGTCTGTCTAAGATGCAGTACCAACGCCTAAGTCAGTGGACGGATTTTTAAAATCCAACATGGCAGACGTTTACTAAAGTCATCGGGCAATTCGGATTCTCAGTGATACTGACTCAAGGTAGTACGCGTGGGTTATAAAAGGATTGTTTCATATATACCACAAATCGCAGATCAGACCATTAGCAATCTTGATAAACAAACTACTGTCAACGAATACGACCATCGCTGGGCAGCGACTCAGTATACATGTTCCAGCAAACACGAAACAACAGCAGCTATGTTCTCTGTGGGCCATGCAGCAACAAGTTGCTAGGTTACACAACAATTCTGACAATAGAACAGGTGTTTCCCATGTGGTCTGCGCTAGGCAACACAACTGTAAACAACCGGCTATAACAATACGCGCCGAGACTGTCTGCTAGGTAGTTGTGTCGTAATACGTCTCTACAATAATAGGTGTTCTCTATGTGGTCCGTGCAGCGGCTATATAACGAGGTTTCCAGAATAATCTTCGATGAGAGGATTACATGGAGACTGTACATGTAAATGATTGAAGCAAAGACCTTCAGAACATTTATTAGAATCTACTCCTTATTCAAAACTGAACGTTTAAGCGCCAACATTAAACTAACCCTCCATAAGGCACTGATCAAATCAGTAATGATTTACGCATGTCCTGCCTGGGAATTAGAAGCAGACACCTGCCTCTTAAAATTTCAGCGCCTACAAAACAAGGTTCTCCGCACCACTGGAAATTTTCCAAGGCGCATACCGGTCCGTGATTTGCACATGGCTTTCAATTTTTCCTGTGTATACGGCAGGCGACAAGCAGAAGTCATACGGAATCATGAGCTGAATATGTTNCGGCTTTCAATTTTTCCTGTGTATACGATTATATAACAAAATTGTGCAGGCGACAAGCAGAAGTCATACGGAATCATGAGCTGAATATGTTCGCGGAATAGGACAAGGTGAAGCCATACATAGAAAATATAAGACGCTTAAACTTGGCGGTGGGCAAGCTTACGACCGTTCAAGTGACTAAGCTGCCGTTGTAGCATAAGATACGTATCTCAGGCAAGAACTGCTCTGTAAAGCCTGTTCTGAGAGAGGACTTGTGTGTAGTGCAAAATGAATAATTTCCAAAAACACGCTATATGTGCGAAACGTACACTTGACGGAAGGCCAAGCACATTCATAAGAGACAAACCCATCTTCTCGTCAGAGAGACTTCGATAAGGACCACGAGCGCAAGGGTTCAGTTAAAAAAGGTCTGTGGTCGTAAGTCTCAAGGGGCTTGACGGCAAGACGACCTGATTGGCGGTAAATGGTCAGTGGTGAAGCAACTTTTGACTACGAATTTGACTGAGAGAGCAAGAACGAGAATGGAGCACGTCCTAGTGATTTGTGAAGTGGGTAGATTGGCGATAGCGCTGTAATTAACTGTAATAAAAAAGTACCAATAAACCCAATTATCAAATCCATAACCCATTATTATTAGTCACGCAACCCCCCCCCCAGCGATACGTGACACTATAAAGAACGCCGCTGGGGCCATTGAGTAGGCTCATTACATTGGGGAACTGACCTTGCTACAATCAATGCTGACTATTGGAAACAGTGTAGTGTACTGTATTGTATTACTATTATTGCTGTCCTTATAATTGCTAATTCCTTTAAATAAATAACTATCTGACATCAGAATTTTGCCGTAGAGCTGCGGTCACCAAACATGAGAAAGGAAACAGTGAACATTGTTAAAGAGTGGGCAGTGATAACAATACAGAGCAAACAGTAGCTACAGTAAATAAGACACCTCGACGCAGCAGAGCCTTATCAGCACTGGGTCACGTCTTACTGCCAACTGCAGTAGCCCGGCCTGACCCCTGGGGGGCCATGTACTCGTGACCTCACCGCAGGTCCTGCTGAAGCGAACACAGAAACACGGATCTGTAGTACCCGGATGTGCAAATCATGTGAGACATGCTCATTAGTGCCACGGTGAAAACTCACATTCTGATGACAAGAAACCCCCTACGTTGCTTGTTAAAAAGGGAAGACGGACGCGACATTGGTTCTGACACACATCAGCACTAGTCCAACACTTCAAAGTCCGAAGTTCAACCAAATAACATAAAAATTCCTACCTCAGAATATGCATACTGCATCTTCACTGCAAACACCAACTAACGAATTCTGTGTTACTGAAACAATGGATGTTTGTTGTGAGAATATATACAGTCCGTGGGAAGATGCAGAATTTTTTTAAGTTAGAGCAGGTGGCATATATAGTAGCCACTGTTCTTTAAAGCAGTGCTTCTCAACCGCCGTGCCGCGGCCCAGTAGTGGGCCCTGGCATCAATTATACTGGGCCGCGAGAGGCTCTTCTGGAATTTGTCATTTTCATTTTCTAAGCATTTTTCATGAATAAACATTTTATAGTTAGCTTAATGCATGAACTTTAACAAAACTGGAAAGGTATTTACGAGTAAATTTGTTGGAACTGGGCCCTCGTCTTATAAAGAAAGCACTTGCTGGGCCGCGGTCTGATAAACGTTGAGAACCACTGCTTTAAAGCATTAAAAAGCAACGCGTCTATGGAAATCTGTCTGCCTAAAATATTGTCAGTAATTCGCATCTCATAATTATCCATTTAATTTCGTGTTTGCAAATTTCAGAGAAAAGGAGAAGACATAAATATTAGAAACGACAGCTCATATCATTAAAACGTGCCTTTTCCAGCCTTCAGTTACTGACTGACTGCCACGAAAGAGCCGGAACGTGGAACTGGGGAAAATCGGTCGAAAGGTATTTCAGCAGTCTCTGGATCTGCCTCACATTCAAACCCAGTACCCTCCCAATATAAACCATATATAAGATCTGAAAGTTTGTGACGATGATATACTAATATAATTATTGAATTTCTGGACATTATCCAGCGTCTTGCTTTTTATTTTATACACTTCGTGAACCACATATGTTCATCATGCAGTAACTCTGTTATGCTGAAGTCTGTCTCTCTTGAAGAGAAGTTAATTCTCAAAGAGGAGGTATACGTAGGTTAACTATGTGACGTAGTCATTTTCGTTCAGCATCAAGAAACTTACTGGGGTTTTGGTCCAGTGACTGAGATTAGCTCTTTCTAAGGGGACCAACTGAGTAGGTGTCTACCTTTCTCATCTTAAGATGGAAACAGATCCAGTTTTCGAAACGTCGTGTCCTCTATTACCTAGAATTCCGGACGATAGAAAAAGTCCAAATCCAAATTCTGTGTCTCATCCACCATCGTCAGAACCCTTTAGAATCTAATAAAAAAAACTTCTCTACACTTTTCATATCGATATAATGGATTAATAAATGCTCGTCATGATTAGAAAATATGTTTATCGGTTATATTTTAATGCTACGAAGAACTCGCAAAAGCCAGCAAAATAAAACGCGCATCATTAAATACGCGGAAGATTAAATTACATGCAAATGAGAGAGATGATGCATACGTCACTTCTCAGACTTCAGATGAACTTGCTTTCCAAATCCAGCAGACTCCCGGTTGTCTGGAGTGGATGAGAGATGAATTTCCCCAGATAATCAGTAAAATGAACGTGTAACTAACTTGTGAACTGGGATTTACAAAACGCCACGTACATTAATAAGCGCATTTTACTCGAACTCTACAGGTAGAAATATGAATGTGGTTTCCCTTTCTATAGATTGAAAGACAAAATTCAAATATAAAAGGCTTTGTGTTTCAAGTATCTACTAAAACGTGAATTAATTCTCGCTTCGGTTTGAACTTGCTCCTTTCTAAAACGCAATTTCAGATGAAATTTATATTTTTAAACTGGACACATCAGTCGATATTCTAACCAAAGCTCCTCAACAAACGCAACCCGGATAATCCATCCCTAGCTAAGAGGGAGTCTATGAATAGCAAATATCTTGTGCCATAAGAAAGAAAAATGCATCCGCACATTCCAGTGCAATACACGTTTTTTGAAAATTTTGACTTTTTCTACTTTGGATGGAATACCCCATTGGCCTTGATATTTCTTACATACATTACATTATTATTACATATGCAATCACGTTTAATTAAATATTCACTATTACGAAGAAAGTTTAAATACAGATTACAGATCTTAGGAGATATGCTATCAGTTTTACGGCATTTACTACCCCATGCTTGTACAGCCAGCAGCTTTGGGGGAAAATCGATAAGTATGGTGCGAGATTCATGCAAAGTGGATGTTATGTCACCCTGATACAAACAAACATGTAATACTGGGGACGTGTCCAACAGACATACCTCTACATTCGAAACGTCATCATGAATTTTCTTCGAAAGATTTCCGGTGGCGCATCTTTGTGAGCTTCCCAGGGCCTACGAGTAATTCGCAAGCGGTACGTCATGATTTGCCTCAGTCTCTTCCTGACTGTTGTACCGGAAACATTTTACGAAATGTGGTATCTTCCGAGCACTTATGCCTCCAAACAGAATACGACTAACGCAGGCCTGAAAGCTGTGAACACAGGCGGTACCTATACCACACGTCACGCATTGTGTGAGATCGTATGAAAGGCGTATCCCTATGCTCTACACGCATACCAACAAGTCTGGGAAAGAACGCATACTGAGTAAACACGTGAAGCTTACTACTCCCCTCCGGCTGGTGCCTGCGTCATGGGTGGTGGAGGTATACCTCCACTCCCCATATGTCTTCATGTATAGTGCTTAATTGAGCACAGGGACAAATTTGCTTTACTTGCGCACACTGTAACAATTCTGGTGCATTCCCACTCATTTTTTAATTCTCTAAGACGGTATAACTTGCGGGGCAAAATGTGCTGTGTATAAACCATGTGTCTCACTTTCATCTACAAATTCTGTTGCAAATATTCTTCTCTCAAATAAATATTCACTATCCCTTCTACAATGAAAATGACCGTAGAAAGTTTCCCGGAAACGCTGGTACCTATCCACGAAAATGCACGACATCATAATCCATGACTGTAATCTTAATATCTGGCGTGTAACACAACAGGTGCCCAGGGAAACGCGTGCACATTTTCGTGTAAATACCTGTTGCTCTTTTCTGATTTCAATCAAAATTCGAACCTAAAGAAAAAATTTAGTAAAACGTTCGAATGTCAGATTTTGTTGTTGAACGGCTCTCGAGTTGCAAGAAGCAGACTATCAGGTACTGCGAGGGGAATACGAGATTTCCTGCCCAAAAGGGCGTTAGTGAGTTTCGGTGCGTCAAATCCATTTGGCAGTGTCGAAGAGGAAGCACACGCACAAACAGACGAATGCCTCCTATCCTACGTGCATCAGTCCGAGTACTTTGAGGTAAGAACACATAAAATCAGTGCAGAATGAAAAAATGCTGAAGCAGCGCGTACTGCTTCATGCTTACGCTGTTTCGTTCACTACATATAAATACAAACATGAAAAGTCTAATATTACAATCTAAAACGAAATTTGCCTCAGCTTGGTTAGAATAGAGAACAAAATAATCTCGTACCATGCACTGATGTTAGGGCTATAAGAACGGTGTGATTTTGTGGTAACCACCTGACGTCTAGAAGTTCCCTGATACGTCACCTGACAGCTCCCAAACCACTAAACAAATTTTCAGTAAAACGAACTTCAACCCAGGAAGTTTTTCTAACATCTAAAGTTGGTGACAAGGTAGTTACTAAAATTAGAAGACCTACACAAAATGACAAGTTGGAAGTCATTGGGGACAGCTAATGTAGTTAAGTCCTGAACGTGATGTCACAACAGGGGTACCAACAGACTGCGTACATTCCTAATGGTCCTCACTAGAGCAGCTACACGCAGTCAAACATACAGTGTTCTATTCTGAGGGAACTGACCAAATTTCAGCGATTTCACGTCACAAAATATCACATTTCAAATGGTGTTATATTAAGTTTCAAGTCCCCTTCTCAGCGTCTTTCGCCATGAAATATATAAAGCGTGCAAGTTGTGTGTTATAGCCAGAACTCAGAATCTTGGGTGTACAGAAGCCTCCATTAACAAGTAAACGGCCTATGGACAACAGACGTAGCTGCTAGTGCAAGGCATGTGGCTAGAGACAGAATTTCCCTACAATGGGCATAACAGAATTCGACCTGAAAGAAAAAATATAGTTCCATTTATGAGGGAGAGTCAGTAAATAGGTCACATACGGTTATAAAATGTAATACATGTGGTATCGAACCCGGGAAAACATCTATTTTTCGACTTATCCTCCACCAACATTGATACACTTGTCCCATCTCTTTACCAGTGCGTCGAAACCCGCAGCATAAGTTTTTCGACTGTTGTCTCAGCCACTTCCGCACCTCCGTTTCAACGTCTTCGTCATTAGCGAAACGTTAGCCACGTTTCTGGATCCAAATGTGAACCGCTTTACGCAACAAACACTTCCTTCCGTAAACAGGAAACATTTATTTATGAATATTCTTTGCACCGAGTCTCTTTGCCCAGAGAAACGCACAATAGAACGCTGCTCTTCGGNGGGGGGACACCTCAAGCACGGTAGCTGTTTTGACTACTGAAACCAACCTCTTAACATGCATGCTCGCCTGCCACCTACATTGTCATAAAGCTGGGCTGTGGACTGTATCCATTACACCTGTTTTACTTCTTTTTACTGACTCTTCCTCGTACCTTGTCTTGTATTCTTCGTTTACACAAGGCAGTCGCTCAGATGATGCAGCTTTGAGTAATATGATGATTGGTTGATAAGGAACCGAGAAAAGATAAGGGAAGAAACGGTCATAGCCTCATTTAAGCTACTGTCCTACCATTTACAGTAATATATGCGTTAATAGTTGATCTTTGCTTTTACACAGCGTTGAAGTAATATCGCACTGATAATGCAACACAAGGCTAGCATTTCGTTTTAAAATGCAATGGGAATGTGGGTTTTATATACCAAAACGGAAGCATTCTTGTGAAGGTTAAAGGGATGATGCCATTCATTCATTCAATTCATCATTCATCTGTAATCTGTCAAGACGACAGGTCCACAGTCTCTTCCAAAAGATGCGATCTAGAGCTTTCTCCTTCAAATGAAAATATCCTCTTCTGTCCCCAAGGTCATCCAGCATCTTCTTACGTCTTCTTCCTCGTCTACTGGTCACTTCTATCCGCCCCTCTATCTTTCCTTCAATAACTTCTTTTACAAGGCAGTTACCGCGTAAGATATGACCAATCCAATTAGCCTTCCGTTTTCTTATTTCGTGCAGGATATTCCTCTGCTCACTGACTCTAAATAACACTTCTTCATTTCTCACATAATCGGTCCAACTGATCTTCTCCATCCTTCTCCAACACCACATTTCGAAGCTTTCCAGGTGTTTCTGATCTACTGCCCTAAGTGTCCAAGTTTCAGCCCCATACAGAGCTATGCTCCAAATGTAGCATTTCACTAGTTTCTTTCTCAAATTTAGGTCCAATTTGCTGGTAAAAATAGGACGATGCCATGCAGATAAAAAGCAAACATAAAGCTGTAAGCGAAACAACGGAGATAATGCACGTCTAATTTTCAAAAAGCGTACAAGTAGCCTGCATGACATACGATGAAACAGACAAAGACCCAGGAAGCAATCCACAAAGTTTCACGTAATTCGACTCACGTCACTGTTTCTGCTGTGGCGACGCAAACGGTCGCTGGGAACATGTTCTCCTCGTTGCATTTTTAAGGAGACAGTGATTCCGAGCAATTGGATAACTGCACGCACATCTGCAACATTAGCATTTGAATCCCTCACCTCAAACTCATACAAGCTGTAGAATTTACGGCTGAATGAAGGCCACATTCAGAACCCATTACACGATAACTGTGGTCAGTGGCGAACGGTCGCTGGCTAAAACAATCAACGCAACCAAAAGCCGTAGCCTACAACATAAAAACAAAACGCGGCAGGGTAGCTGACCCGAATCGGCCCTTGTGCTGTTTGTGCTGCGTTCATGTAAAGTAATTCGCAGATTGCAATGGAAAGCTTATGTAACACAGCTATCATTACAACTACGTCACAGATACGTCACAGACGTTACATAACGGGATTTACTTAGCCGAAACGTTTATACATAGATACACCGGCCGTGGGAAATGTCTTTTGTCTGACTGAATGTTTGGTGTAGTCTTCAACCTGAAAGTTGAAGGCAGTAGGTTCCTGCGAAACGTCGGTGAATTGCTACCAGACTATGCAGCATCACATCCACTAACACCGGAGTGAGGGCCTCAAATCCGTCTGACTTTTATTCCGGAGGTGCTCGGTTCAGATCTCTGCCGAGACACTGATTCTGCTGCATGTTTTCCGTGATTTTCCTCAGTCATCCAACCGCTACGACTACTTGCTTCCACATACTTCCGTACCATTCGATGCCGAATTTCGTTAAACTAACAATAAACACGCAAAATTATGCATTATATGTATATGTGTGTGTGTGTGTGTCTACGTTTCTTCCTGTATACTACTGAGAAAACAAATTCAAATTATAACTTCAGCTTTAGAAGTGGCAAACACTGCATTGTGTCGATAAATAGAACGAAATGTCAGCTATGTTCTTCCAGTCACGTAAGGCTACAATCTTAATTTCTTTCCCTGCTTGTTCAAACCGATAGCACAGGCTGCCAAATTATTGATTAATCCTTAAGCTAATATGTACCGAAATTGTTGAGCTAATGTAAGTGTCACAAACGTTAAAGAAATTGTGACACGAAGCTGTAAAGAACACTCACTTTCGTGATTAAACATTTCTCTCGCCCATTATGAGCAGCATGGCACTTCGCACGGAACTCAGGGATATTCTGTACAACCCGGCCCCGCGGGGGGACAAAGGCTGTTCAGAATATTAAAGCTTTCTATTAAAACAAATCGCAAATTCTATACTTATTCCTTAAAATCCTGCATTAAAATGCTGAACAGCTGCAAACCGTTTAAATTTCACAAAAATCACTGTAACCCATACAGGCATGTACATATACACGTAGTCAGAACAGTAATATTGACTTAAACTATTTCTCGAATGGCCGTAAAGTAAGCTAACATGTTCAGTTTTGCACACATGAAGACAAACTAGCGTAAGAAATTAAGAGATCCACTAAATGCCTATCAACAATCCTTCTTCATATTAAAACGTTTTGTAAGCCTGAGATTTATATTATCATTATGCAATTTCAATACACCATAGCAACGAACTGTGGAGCGTTAACACTTTGCATGAATGCAAGTTACGTGGAAAGTCACGACAGAGCGTCAGGTATTTTGTGTATTGTGTCTATTCGGTGACTACTAAAGGATTTGATCAACGCATTGCCAGCAACAGCTTGTAAACACGGTCCAACACGCAACAATAGACGAGGCTGTGTCTTTTATGTCGTCTACGCCGAGAAGCGGTCGAAAAACCGTGTTATACAACCCGTTTCTAAGCAACGGCTCGGGAAGCATACTTCCGCGTAAGCGGTGACGTCATCAACAATAGGGACGGTGTTTGCCGTGGAGTCAGTGCTGAGTGCTTATAATAGAAGTGAATGCAGTGACAGAAGTAAATCCGTGTGGAGGCGAGGTCGAATACCTCCACCGTGACCCTGCGAGTCGTAGGAGGCGACGAAAAGGGAAGTCTCAAATCTGAGACAATAAAATATGGTCGCGAGCCCCAAGGAACTCAGACCCGAGAAAGACTGCGCTGGCAAGTACCTGCAGCATATATATAAAAGACAGACCCGTCCTCTCGTTAGAGAGGGCGCCCCACAATAACGAGACCATAACTGTCAAACAGTAATAAATATCTGGTCATGAGCAAGACTTACTGACTAACTGACCGTCAGTTGCAATGTGACGTTTACTTTGACAGAGTTAGTTCAGGGGCGGTTACGAGGCAGTCGTAAGCTGGAGGAGTGAGTCCAGAAGAATTTCTAGTTCCGAGGTTCCAGAGTTATTGAAGAAGAAATAGCAAGAAGACTTTATAGTGATCTGAAGTGTTAGTTTCTGTGTTGAGATCCGTTGCTAGAGACAACCAGTGGAAACTGGGAATCTTAGTTCGTGTGCAACGGTGGACTGTAAATTGTGTAAACCAGCGACAGCGCTGTATTAATGGTCATTAAGATAACTTCTAACTGAAGTGCTAATAAATCCAATCATCCGAACTAGAACCCGTTATTTTCGTCACGCGTACCTCCATACACGTGACTGGGTATCTAAAGCCATAATTCCAAACAATTACCACTCACCCTTTTACGTCAACATCCACATGTAAGGCCTAGCCACGGACGCTTTCTGTACTGCGGGAACACATTAAATGTTGCGTCCTATCTGTCTATGGAGCCATAATCCTCATTTATTATAAATTTAATGAACACAGAAACTTTCGTGCCTTCTGGAGATGGTCTTAGCTGTTTGAGACTTATGTACAATTCTGACACTGGCTTAGTCAGCATTCATTGTACAGCTACAAGAAAACTCATCCGTTCTACTCAAATGTCAAGGCATCCTAATGTACTGAAATCACAAGATAGATTAACCTGCACAGAGCGCTCTCCTACGTATCCTTCGCGCTGTACAGCGAATAAGCCACAGATATTACAAGAGCCTGCGGCAGAATTGCAATTCCGTATGAAACAAATGGCTTTGTGGCAATTTATTTTATATTTGTTAGAGTAATGCGCGTTATGGCCCTTTGTGGTATTCAGTTCCTTTCAACTTCACATGTAGATATACATCTAGATCAAATTTCAGCTGCAAACGAAGTCAGAATTCAAAATATAAACATATTTTTTGTTTTTCCCAACAAGTGCAAGATGGAAGCCTCTCACAGCAGAGAGTTTTAAGATTCCCGACTTTTGGGAGATGAAGCCGCGTAGTTTTGTTGTAAGGTACGACGTTTCGGAGGAACCCGCTGCTGCCACTATCAAGATAGAGGAGTGAGTTTTGCGACACTGAATATGGAGACAGCATGTTGCTTCATTACGTTGGCACCCATCAGAACAAGCAGCGTAGGCAGCTGCGAAGTGGCAATATAAACAAACATAAAAGGCTATTTATTTCCTACGGTGAGGGATCGGCGGGAAGATCCTTAATGTTGGACTGCTCTAGATACTCGTTCTATTCACACCCCAACGGCAAATTCCAAGTAATTAATTACACATTCATTTAACACTTCTTGTAACATTCATGTGAACTGCGCTAAGATGAGAACATGCTAATAGTACTGTAATGTATTTACTTGTCTGAAATTAAAATCGCAGCAAACAGTTCTTCATTTGAAGGAGAAAGCTCTAGATCGCATCAAGTGGAGGAACTGTTTTGGAAGAGACTGTGGACCTGTCGTCTGACAGATTACTGATGAATGAATGAACAGTCACAACGCGTTTTACGAAGTTGGGAAAGTCAACCGCAGATGATTATGATGATGATGGGCTGCTATAATTATTATTATTATATTACTGACATAAAGCAGAACACGTTTCATGAAATTCCAGTTAAACAAGACCAGACAGAGGACACACGGTATAGATTAACTTCTAAAAACAATAAGCAATAAAGGCTTGTATCTTTAAATGCTATTTAAAACTTCAGATGTGCTCCTTTAATATGTATAGGCCCGAGGGACTAGAGAAGAGGTTATGTAAGAATGATCATTGTAATATCTGACAAGTTTAAAGGTAAAGTTGTCCTCGTGCTTAACTAATTAAGCACTACGTCAAAAAGGAGTATGGAGGAATGGATGTATAGATCCACATTTTCTTTAACTCGGCACTAGCCCGGCCGCTTTAACCCCGGAGAAAAAGCCCACGGTACCCAATGGATGGGAGGTTGGGTGGACTCCACAGCCGGGCTGGATGACGTGGAGAAGAGAAATTCTTGACCCTACTGGAACTAGAACTTCGACCCCTCGCTAGTCCAGCCAGTAGCTATACCGACTGCGCTATCCCGGCTCCTTTCGAGAAAAACTGAGTTCTAAACTGGCATTTAAGCTGTCCTTTTACGTACTTACGGAATAAATAAAAAGGAGTAGGTATGTGACCGCGCAACAGAAGTTACAGCACACCGCGCTCTGATTGGTGTCGCTCTGGCCCGGACGTGGCACATTACATATTCATTTCTTCAAGTAGCCCAGGAATGGGCCCGATGGGACAATTCTGCTGTGATCGGAAGCCTCGAAAAAAAACAAGTTCTGGGAAGAAGTAATGACCTACTTTCATTTAATACGACACGGACAGCAAAGAAGACGACACCTCCAACAATTCTTGTATTCTTTCGTGTGTATTCGTTGCTGCGGTAACGTTTTTACCGAACCGATTTCTGGCAACGGTAGGGGTAAACACATGCAGACACATAGACTGATTGGAGGGATTTGTGAAGTAGGCCGTTAACACGGGCTCAGGTGCCGTGATATACATACCAAGTTTCATGAACAACCTCTGTATTAACCGTCACAACACAATAAATATCAAGATCAGTGCCAAATTTCGGCTCTGTTTACATTCCCTACAGAACGGACAATACGTTGTAAGATGAGGCACCGACCAAACAGTAAGTAATATACACTATATCTTCAAAATCAATTGTTGATTATAACAAAATTTAATACCATTACTTTCATATCATTTTCAGATTAACATTAATTTACTACATCTACATCACGAGCCTCCTATACAATTTTATATACCGAAAGAAAAAAATATAGAATATTCCAATTTGTCCGTGGGAACGCAACGAAATTACAAAACCAACGACTTATTCGATGATATAAAGCATCAATCTGAAAAATTTATTCTTGTTTTATACTATAACTTCTGTTTCATATAATCCGATTTATTGTATTTTTACGTCAAGTGTTTTATATGATTAATAGTACTCTATCCAATTTTACTAGTACTGCAGTTCAGTGGTGTATATATGTTAACAGTGTATTTGCCTGATGATGGCTACTGATAGCAGAAACATGTAGCAGAGCCAAACTAGGCGCTGACCTTGATATTTGTTGTGTTGTGACGGTTTTAATAATGAAATTGTATATTGTAACATAACAGGATGCATGAAATGAAAAAAAAATCATGAAAATTGGTTAGGGCATTCAAAAGTTGATGGAGGGGATATACAGAGCCACAGACGGGAAGGAGATCGCATAAGCCTACTTCAGGAATATAGAACACAAATGGGGTACTACAGAATCTGTGACATAGTTGCCAATCGTACTAGCTGACCATAATTTACGGATATAACAAAAGACGTAAAAATTGCATTAATAATAATTAATTCGGTCACCATATCCTCAGGCGCGATCGCTCTCCTCACGAATTACATGTACTTTGGACTTCCTCGTATCAGCGAATTACAGCAGCTGTTTCGTGCAGTAAGGCCCCAGAACCTGCATGTTCTTGCGATCACAATACGCTGTCAGTACTACGCCCACATATGAGACAGTGACAGTTAATCAGAGACCGATGTGTTAACATCTGCACGGCGCTGCGGGCCGAGCAGAATTATTTCACGAGTCTCAGTTTCCTTGGCCTGACGTAGTGTGTACAGGAATGTTCGTGTTCAATAAATTCACAAATGAACACAGCATCCTACCGCACGTGTACCAAGCGCTTCTAATTAGCTACACTCCACCCATAAATTAATAATTAATTTAGTCACAAAAATTCAGTCACGCAAACCCTTTCTTGCATACTACGCACAACCTTCTCATTAATGCTTCACTGTAATCAATTTCTGCCAACACAGCTGTGTTTTATTTATCCATAGTAATGAATCCCCACTATAAAAATACTGTAGCTACATCGTTTAAGTCCTTAAGAACTTAAATGAATGATTAACATTCATTCATTCATTCATCAGTAATCTGTCAAGACGACAGGTCCACAGTCTCTTCCAAAACAGTTCCTCCACTTAATGAGATCTAGCGCTTTCTCCTTCAAATGAGAATATCCTCTTCTGTCTCCAAGGTCATCCAGCATCTTCTTACGTCTTTTTCCTCGTCTTCTGGTCACTTCTATCCGCTCCTCTATCTTTCCTTCAATAACTTCTTTTAGAAGGCAGTTACTGCGTAAGATATTCAATTAGCCTTCCGTTTTCTTATTTCGTGTAGGATATTCCTCTGCTCACTGACTATAAAACTAAAATACACATATCATTTTAAAAATATGATTCTTGGAAAAGGAGAAGCTTAGTTTTCTTTTGAAATTATTTCCGGTGGAAAGAAAGAAGCAAACCGTTAATAATCATAGATTATAATGATTTACAGAATACCCAAGCATTTCAGAGAGAGAAAGAAAAGGCCTTGGAGTATATTTGCCATGCTAATGAACGATATGCGCTTTTCAAAATTTGACAGTCAATTAGACAACTTGTATCTCCAATATAACTTAAATAATTTGGCGTGTTTCTAACCGATAAATGAAATATATTGTTCATCTTTTACAAGATCCAGCATATGTTATTTTTCTACGTGCTGACGTTTCACGTGTTTCTAAGGCGAGCAGATACATTGCTTGTGATACCACAAGAATTTCGTAGCGGAACCCATGAAACCTACTTTCTTATTCTTCACAAGATTTCTAGCAATAAAGATCCATTGTTATTAATGTTATACATTTTATTCTCGAGAAGAACTTTTCATTTAAATACAAACTGTTGAATATGGCCAGAGAGTCTGGCACTTTCGCCACTCCTGTAACTGTTGGCATACAAACTATGTTTCATTTATGGTGTGTAGCCATGTATTTGGTCATCTCAACACCAAATCTGACATGCATCAAACCGGTAGCTAAATGAACAATCGGCACGGAAGCCATGCTCACATTTTACATGTTACAACATAATTACCTCACAAATGTTGTAATATTTTTCGAAGATCTATTGCCATACTCATCAGGACCTATACTAAACGTCGGTCCCGTGCACCCAGCTGATAATTTCACAACCACGCTATATTCTTAATAGTGATTGTAGCAAATAAGAAGTAAGGCATTTGAGTGACCTCAAATGACGTAACGTTCAGGCCAAATTTAATATAATTCGGTCGAACTGTACAAGATTTACAGAGACCATAAACGGACAGCATGGAGATTTATACTAACTCTCCTAAATGAAGGAAAATAGCCTAAAATAATGAACCGTGAGTAGTTTATTACCTAATATCAAACTCAATCAGTTCTATAGTTCTGAACAGTTTGAGACTGCAGTTCAGTGTAGGAGTGGCAACCATTGAAAAGTGGCGACCCAATTACGTTGAAATATGCACACAGTGTGCGCGCGGTTTTTTAAGAAATTATAACCGAAACATGTGTTCAGTGAGTGTCTCTCGTATCTGTGCCATGCGTGCAGGGAGCCAGCACGTTCCTTGAGCAGCGTGCAGATAAGTGCAGGGGATAAGGTCACATTACGTACTCGCGTTATCACATAAACATAATAAAAACAACCATTTACGAGAGATTTAGGAACATTAATTAATTCATTTTGCGGATAGTATTTTATTACATTTGCTACAGCTACAAGCCAGAGAAAAACATTTCCATTTATCGCGCCAACTTTCCTTAGAACGGCCGCGCCATAGCTCAAGCGGTTAGTCGCTGACTTCCCACCGCGGCGGCCCGTGTTCAATCCCGGGTCTGGTCAAGTGGGATTTGTGGTGGACAAAGTAGAGCGGGGGCAGGTTTTCTCCGGTACTTCGGTTTCCCTGCCAATCTTCATTCCACCAACTGCTCCAGAATCACCTTCACCTATCGTCTGGGTCTGGTACAATAGGCCAGAAGCGGCCGCAGTGCAAGGGACTTAGTCCCACTCCACAAGCATAAAAAAGACTTTTCTTCCAGGTCGATGGAACAAAAATCGCTGTATCGATAACAGATATAACTACTCATGTGATTCTATGTTCAAGAGAGCTACCTCCAGTGTAAATAACGTAAAAAAATCACTGCCAGTTTCTATGTCCAGCTTGACACATGATTAGCAGTAGTCACTGCCTGACAGACTTTAATGTAATGATTTACTAAAGTCCTCGAATAAAGGAAATAAATTCCAGCCCCCCCCCCAAATTTTGGATGGTTAATGAATAAACGTACTCTCGGACAGCACTGAGGTAAAACGAGCTACATATGCAACGTTCATTGACACTTTCGGTGTGCTTTACTTCTTCTGTACGTTATCTGACAAAATTCCTCCAGAATTTGTGTAACACGAAAGAGAACGATGGAATGTCATTTAAAAAGTCTGTTGCTATAAGGACGAAGTTAAAATACTAATGAATCTTACGGTGATAATTCATTCTCTAAAACATGGCAATTCCCGCTACGAGCAGATTTAGGGCAGTGTTAGAAAGTTAACTGAAAACGTGCGCGGAAATATGGCAAGTGGAGCTGCGATAGACTTCATCATACCGTGCTGCTGACCTGAGCCAAACCTCTGTGACGCGATGCACCTGTACCTCTGTTCTCTGCCTCCAAACTGCCCACTATCCGAGCTCCTCCAGGCCGTGACTACGGTATGTCCTGCAGTCTAATCGGGTATATCACTACCAAACTTTCGGAGAAACCTACCACTTTCTTTCCTTGTACGAAGTATAAGACGGAGGAAGAGGGCTCCTCCGAAATCGTGGTAACGATCCGCTAATTCACATGGTCGTATTAAAAAAATTATGGCTAGATTCGAACATAGACTGAGGCTGTTTGAGAAGAGGATGTTGAGAATATTTGGATCGAAGACAGATGAAGTGACAGGAGGTTGGAGAAAACTGCATAACTAGGAGCTTCATAACTTCTACTCTTCTCCAAGTATAATTAGAATGATCAAGTCAAGGAGGATGAGGTGGGCAGGTCATGCAGCACGAATGGGGGAGACGAATACGTATAGGATATTGGTGGGAAAGCCAGAAGAAAAGAGACCACAGGGAAGACCAAGGCGTAGGTGGGCGGACAATATTAGAATTGATCTTAGAGAGATAGGTTGGGATGGTGTGGATTGGACTGATCTGGCTCAGGATAAGGACCAGTGAACACGGTAATGAATCTTCGGGTTACACAAAATGCTGGGAATTTCCTGAGTAGCTGCAGAATTGGCGGCTTCCCAAGAAGGGCTCAGCTCCATGAGTGAGTGAGAGTCCGCATCAGTGGTCTTAATTTGGCAAAGGCCTATGTCTGCATTCAGTGGTGACAATAAAGGTTATAACAACAATAAATGACGAAGGCAATACATTAAAAACAGTTCCATGTAATTCTGAAGGTACAGAAATACAGTCACTTTCTACTCCGTTCAAAAACAATTTAACTTAAGGAGGACTGTAATACTGTCTGTCGCTTCATCCTCTATACTAAGTCCTTGCAATATCTTCATTCCATTTATTTATATGGACATGTCTGGACATGGTGGGAAGGAGGCAGGTCACAGCTCGATGAAGTATCATGTCGACAACCTCAGGAGCAGTGTGAGAAATGTATAACAAGCAGGATCACAAGATTGAGCAAGATTCGAACCAAGCTCACCCTGAAGAATGATGCAATTCTCTTTCTTGAAGGCAGCCCGACATGGAGGATTCCAGACGACGAAGAGCTGTAACGCAGTGTAGTTCAGAAAAATTCCCGACGTTTAGGAAAAGCATGTCGCCTCTATCTTCAGGAACGAAAAGTAAGGCAAGCAAGAAACCAACAAGAATGACGCCTCAAGCAGAGCTTGTTTCTGGCTTCTTGCTTGTTTTACTTTTCGACCCAAAAGATAGATACAATATGTTACTACGAACTACAACTCCCAAGAACACAGTCTACACAGTCGCCGCTGTGAAAACCTCAAATCCAACAATCCACAGTAATGCTTACACAGAGCCTGAAAAGTACGTAATTCTGTGACGCAGCAACGTCAGAGAGAGCGCTACAAGATTGGGTCTTTACAAGTGTCTGGGGTCGCCACATTTGCATTTCAGAGCAATGCCTAACTTCATGAAACAGAATCGTTCTTGTGAAGCTGACAGTCGTTCAGTTGACCAAGAAATTCTATATCATTTAACAAATTATAACGTTCAATATAGTGCTCGCAAGAACTTTCCACTGGACCCAAACCTGAACTAACTTTCTCCAGTCAACACCATTATAACGTTCTTCTTTCATATTCGTTTTAATATTATGTTCCCCCTCTGTGTTTACATTTTTTCAAATGTTCTCTTTACTTCAGGTAGCACTACTTCAACTAATAACTTATTTGGCATGTATTTATCAGGCCCATGCGAGCTAAATATCCCTTACATGGGTTTGTTATAACATATATAAATGTAATTTCTACCAGTGACTAACCTAATGCACCAAGGCGTAACGGTTAATTAGTCATGAAGATGACATCGAAAATGAAGTAATCAGTTCTGTCCCTAGTTAATATGTGACGTATAAGAAATCTCAGCTAATTTCGCTTATTATGTGAGCTCTTTTCATTAAAGTTCCACACTTCTAACAAATTTATGACTGCCTTCGGCAATCCGAAATCCGGTTCTGGTGTTTACGATATTAATGGGACGCTGCTTGCTAGAGATGGAAACAAGATTCCATCACAGCTTCGTGACCAGGGTGCATAGGACTGCTGGTCAGCATGAAACTGTCGCCAGGGTTTTTATGTGCTTCAGCGCTTTCCTTTAGCAGCAGAGGCCGCTTGTTACGAGGCGGCTCACGTGCGTGTGGCATGGCCCAAGAGAGATCCTCCTGCCTGCTCGCCCGCTACAAAATAAATAGAAACAAGGGGAAACTAGGAAAACGACATTTTTTTTTCACTCCGGGCCAAGCTTTAACAACTGCCAAATTCAATTACACTACACTACTTGTTAATGGATATAATTACTTGAGCTTTATAATTGAAAATAAATCCTCTCTGTACTGAGCCGCTCAGTCGGTCACAGTAGCCGCGCAGTCTAAGGCATGAACTGTCTTCGCTCGCTCGGACGCTGGGATCGTGGGTTCGAATCCCACACAAGGCACGGACGTTCGGTTTGTGTGCGCGTTTATTCCGTGTTTGTGTTGTCCTGTGTTTAGGTAGCGGCCTTGAGACGGGCTGATCACTCGTCCAAGGAGTCCTACCGATTATGTATAGGATTAAGAAACGGAATAAGAGGCCTGGGCCCTGAATGGGCTGGAAGAGCCATTAGGGGGGGGGGGCTGAAATTTCTCCGATTAGATTTCTCGTGCTGACATGTATACATATACTATGAGGCCTCACATTTATAATAATTTATAAGTATATATCACGCAATGATTTTCCTAGGAAACTTGGCAACACCGTGTACTTTGCAATAACATACCGGTTCGCGCCTTTTTCTTCATTTTGTGACCCTTCTGCCATATTCGCTGCAACATTCACGAACAAGGGGGTCGTATCGGCCTGTCTCCAGGCCGAGAGAAACCAATTTCAACGTCTTTTATAACCGAATTATCTCCACATCAAGCAGCACATATAACTCGCCAAGTTTCGTTTTCATCGGTACATTAATCGGTGATATATAACATTAATTCGCAGCCACTTTCAATTGAATATCCCTGTACACGCTTTTCCCAGCCTGAGAGGAAGTGGTGATCATCCTTCCCCCTTGGATAACTGGGCTTACTTTGCATTTCTCCTAGACTGCGTACAACTCCGGCGGTTAGACACTGGATTTCCACCGCGCAGCCTCGGGTTCAATCTTGGGTTGCTTCATATGAAATTCGTTTGAATGAAGTGGCACTAGAGCGGGAGTTCTTTGGTTGTGTTTGGCTACTTATCACTCCGCCATTGCTCCATACTCATCTATCACAGTCCCCTAAGTGTGAGACAGCCTTTTCCGCAGCATATTATCAGATCCTCGGTGTCTAAGTCCGGGGCTTCATCTCCAATAAGGAACTTGACTTCTTACAAAGTAATCTTTATTAGTTTCTTGGGGATGGGGTGAGACCGAGTCCACTTCGTACGTCGGCCACTAACTGGCCTATTGTAGCAGATGATAGGTGAGGGTGATTGTGGAGCAGTCGGTGGAATGAGAATTCGCAAGGGAAACCGAAGTACTCGGAGAAAACCTGCCCTAGCCCCACATGACCTGGTCTGGACTCGATACCGGGCCGCCGCGGTGGAAAGCCGGCGACTATCCGCCTGAGCTATGGTACGGCCTTACTTACAAAGTAAGAAAGTAACATCTTTCATCAGTGTATTTATTATGGGTTTCGTAGGATTTTCGGAACAAACAACCACTGGTTCCTGAGTTGTGCTATGCTCGGCATATGTTACAGTTTATTCCGAAACAGCCTGTAACAGTCTTCCCGTGAACCCCAACCTTTCTCTCTTCTCTTCTTGTTCCCCCCAACCACCAAATCCCTTCATTTTTGGGTATCATCCCCTTACAAGATTAACCAGATGGTTCTCTTAAGGGAGACACAATGTTTTCTGAGAAGTAGGAACCAGATTTTTTAATATTGTTTAAATTATATTCGTGCTTCAAAGAGCCAACTCAAAGAAGAGCAGCTTCGTTTGTAGCTGTAACCGGACACACAGACTGCAACCATCCCAAGGGCAGCTAACCAACAGAAACGAAGAAATTAAAGCACATAATCAAACATTTAAAATTGTGCGATTTCTCTCGCAGCCAGAGCTCTGAAACAGTGGACATCCTTATTCATATGCAGCCCTGTCTTCCCTGCGTACCGGAGCCAGTACCAACGGCGCATACAGTCGTGCGTATTAGAATGGTTTGCTGACTTTTCAGTCACAGGCTATTCACATCTGTCCTAATCGACTTACTCTTTCACCCTGAGGATGGAAGCAGTATCTTCCTCTGAGACGCTATAATTACCCATCTAAAACACTACACGGTGTCACATCCCAAAAGACCGTAATGCTATTATTCTCGCCGTGAGAGCATTAAATATCATATCGTGAATATATATTTCCAGTGTCCTCCACGGAACCAATATACAGACGTACATCTGAACCTCACATTCTTTGTTATTATTTTCTTCTGTATAATGAAAAATATTAACATAACACACAAAATCGCCTACATTGTGACCTTTAATATGAAGGCGATCTATTCCTCCGAAAAGTCTGCTGACTTCCACCGACCCACACGGCGTTGCATCCCAGAAGACAGTAGTACTCTTCACAGTCACCGCTCTGAGAGCCTCAAACCCAAAAATCTGCTGACTTCCAACGACCCACACGGCTTTGCATCCCAGAAGACAGTACTCTTCACAGTCACCGCCCTGAGAGCCTCAAACCCAAAACATAACAGTTTTGTTTGAGTTGGCACTGTTGGCAACACAGGGAGAAGTGTTGTAAAACTGTAATAGAGAGAAGCAGATAAATTATTGGGATGTGCCACCGTGCAGAATGGTAGAGAGCTATCGACGTTTCAGAGGGACTCACTGTCTCCTTCTTCTTCTACTAAGATGAAGGAGATTTCTCCGAAACGTCTTTGTCTACCTACCAAACTACAAGGTGACATACCTCTGAATACAGTAATCACCTTGTCGCTGCTGTGAAGACCTCAAGTCTAGAATACAGTTCTGAATAACATTCTTTTTCGACCTTTTTGCTTACATCTCTTGGCGGAAGTAGTAAGTTTAGTAATTTTTATTATTATTAGTAGCAGTAGTAGCAAGAGCTGGGATAGCGCAGTCGGTATAGTGACTGGCTAGTGGCTGGAAGACCGAAGGGTCGGAGTTCGAGTCCCGGTAGAGTCAAGAATTCTCACTTCTCCATGTCGTCCAGACCGGCTCTGGGGTTCATCCAGCCTCCTATCCAATGGGTACTGTGGGCTTTCCCTGGGGGTAAAGCGACCGGGGCGTGAAGCTGATCACTCCCTTCCAACTAGTGCCGATGTCAAGAAAATATGAGACAATATATCCACTCTCCCATGTGCCTTCATGGCGTAGTCCTTAATTAGTTAAGTACAGGCACAAATTTACCTTCTTTAATTTATCAGTATTATTATTATTATTATTATTATTATTATTATTATTATTATTATTGTTGGAGGGGGTGGGTTTCCCCATGTACCACGACCAGTNGAGAGTCTTCAGTAGCATAGTCAGTATTATTCAAGGAGAATAATGTCACTGTCCAGGGAATTTGATATCGTGCGCACTTCCGTGACTGCATGCAGAAGCCGCAAGAGGTGTACGAGTACATGCGCAGAGCAATGCAGCCCGGGACGGAAGACAGCCCTAACACAACGAGACTGCACGTAAGGAAGT
The DNA here is from genome assembly GCF_002891405.2 of Cryptotermes secundus. Lineage (NCBI taxonomy): Eukaryota > Metazoa > Arthropoda > Insecta > Blattodea > Kalotermitidae > Cryptotermes > Cryptotermes secundus. The sequence goes on from NW_019738371.1 coordinate 376,377, forward strand.
CAAGTTTCCGGCAGGGCAATTCTGCTTCCCACTGTATGTTTTGAATAATGTCTTGCGACTTTTTTATTAATAATGTAACGATCTGTTACTATCTGATGATGATGCATCCTAAAAGAGATTAGAGTACTCGAACACATAGATAGAGTTCTGCAAAGTCGTGGGGACTGCCTTCGAGGAATGGCGGAACTACAGCAACTGCACTCTATAAGGCGCGTGCGCGAACACGTTGGCAACAAAAGGCCACGTTTATTGCAAAGGGATATGAATCTTACGCAAGACAATGGCAGGCCACATACAGCTCCTCTCAAAGAGAAGCCTGTTCTTGAAACACGCTGGGAAGTAATTTAGCTCCAACTTATTCTTCTTTATATTGCGCGTGGAGCGTTTGAAATTAAATTTCGAAAATAACAATACTAAGGGAAAGTTACTGTCTTCCGGGATGCGTCGTCGTGTAGTTTGGTACATAGGTATCGACATTCGGGAAGAATATGCTGCCTCGATTTCACGTTAAAGATTTCTTCTACCCTTCTTCGACCTTGAAGGACTAGGAAGTTGGTACGGCGTTACATTCCAGAAGAAAGTAGCCTTATTATAGCCGTGAGGACCGCATATATAAATACTAAGGATGTGAACACTGACCGCATATGGCGGTATGCCTGTCTACCTAGAAACCGGGCACGGAAAGCGAAGTCGACTTTGATTATAGTATCCGTGCCGGCACGACTCGATCCCAGATCAGGTCAAGTGGAATCGGTGATGGACTCAGTAGAATTGGGCAGGTTTTCTCCGAGTACTTACGTTTCCCTTGCCAATTCTCATTTCACCAAATGCTCCATACTCATCTATCACCTGGGACTCGCACAATAGGTCAATTAGTGGCCGACGTACCAAGTGGACTCAGTTTTACCCCACCGCAAGAAAAAAACTGATTAAAAGCCTGGCATTGGTGCAGTATCCCACGTGACTCCTCACCATCTCTCCGGACACGCCACAGGTACATTCGGCATTGCCACTTATTCAGTCGTTACAGCTTAAAAAAGAACCTACCACACGATCAACGTTCCGGGTTCAAACGTCGTGGGGTTTTCGTTGTTCTTCTCAGACCCTCCATGCAAGTGCTGGGAGAGAACCTTTAAAAGGTCACGGCTCCTAAATGTTAGCTACATTCCACATTATCGTTCAAAAACTTCACACCACTTGACGCTACTCAGGATTCACCTGTCCATTCGAAAAAGCGCTCTTAAAGAAATAAGGAGGGAACGAAGTGATCAATATATTTACAGCAGCATCTTCAGTAATCACCAGACTTTCCTTCGGCCGGCCAAGATCATCACCCCTTAAGCAGGTTGGGAATGCAGCGAGGTGTAGTCCTACAGACCAGCAGTAGAAGGTGATGGAATGACCCTGATCGGACAAGAGGAATGTATCCGAGTACAGTACATCAGGTCGCTTCATCTTACACAGACACCAATACGTGGTCACTGTGAAGATCAGGTGCGAGACGAGGTCTCGGGGATATATTTAATTATTAAGCCGATTACTGAGTTTCGCACAGAGTATGTAAGTTTGTGCATGTACATGAGGTGGCACGTGCTCTAAACTTCAGACAGGTGAACCTCATACATAGGGGACTACTAGAATTATATTTCAGAATTGGCCGCGCCATAGCTCAAGCAGTTAGTTGTTGGCTTCCCACCGCGGCGGCCCGGGTTCGATCCCTGGTCTGGTCAAGTGGAATTTGTGGTGGACAAAATGGCGCTGGGGCAGGTTTTCTCCGAGTACTTCGGTTTCCCTTGCCAATCTTCATTCCACCAATTGCTCCACAGACACCCTCACCTATCATCTGGGGCTGTTACAATAGGCCAGAAGTGGCCGCAGTATAAGGGACTTACTCCTACCCCATTAGCAAGTAAAGAAATACATAATAGAAAGCTTTATTACACACAGTTTCCAGTTAACAAAATATAGACAGAGGCTACTGAGAAACAAACGCGAAACTCTAGCATAAATCACGCAAAACGGCAACATACCACTTGAAACTAAACAGAGAGTGTTGGATTTTTACGTAGAACAATGTGAATGTACTTGGGAACCTACTTGAACATCAGACAGATTTTAATGTATTTTCAAATCCATTCATCTTATTAAAGCAGACATAAAGCGGCAAAGCGCGCTTCGTCTGACTCGACTGAGTCTGTGACGGGCATTAGGAACTCCTGACACAGCAGCAGTCCACTCGTCAAATTGTACGAAACAGGCAGCCGACCTACCTACTCGAAACAAGCAATTTGCATCTTACACACATAACGACGGCGGCAGAGGTTTCATTTATATTCCGGCGCTGTACAAGTGGCGGAGGGGTCTATTTATTTCTATAAGGTGGCACTCGAACCAGTACCCTGTCTCCCACGATCAATCATCTGCGCCGGCATTCAAACCCAACACAATTTAACGTGGGTTTCGTGACAGCTGAGGTCAGATTACGGCACGCGAGTACACCCCGCTCAGTAAGTATCGACTCCATGTAACCAGGTGATTAATAACAATTTTAACATCAAAGACTCGTCGTATATACAAAGTGACGCACATTCTCCAGCGACGCTCTTGACAATTCAATCTTAATATAACAGACTTTTTAAACTGTTTTCACTGGTCTTCTATACATGCATACCCTTTAGAGACCGAGGTTTTTATAAAGAATACAGCATATAGAAATTCAGTTCGTACCTCACAGGAAACATCTCACAACAACACAAACACAACACAAAGCTCGAACGGTTGGTGCTGTTTACGAAAACAAATGTTGTTAACAGTGAGAACCACACGAAACAAGCAAATACACACTGTGGACAGAAAGCAGAGATTTAGTATGTTAATCATGAACTAGCAGGCTTTAAGGGGTCACGCAGAGACTTCTAAACAGGTACTCTCACTATCCATATTCTGCGACATTCAAGAAGGATGAGAATCTTTCAGTTGCACGCTTTATATCTACAAACACAAAGACGAAACAAAGAAAGCTATGAAGAAAGCAGTCTTCTGGGATGTGGCACCGTGTAGATGTGGTGTTAACCGACGTTTCGGAGGAACGTATCGCCTCCATCTTCAGGGTAGAAGGAAAAATAAGAAAGCCACAAGCGAAGAGACCGTGAGAATCGGTAGAAGCAGACAGCGGTCTCTTCCCTCGTGGCTTTCTTATTTTTCCTTCTACCCTGAAGATGGAGGCGATACGTTCCTCCGAAACGTCGGTTAACAGCACATCTACACGGTGCCACATCCCAGAAGACTGCTTTCTTCATAGTAACCGCCGTAAAAACCTCAAATCTTACAAAGAAAGCTATGATTTTTCCTGTTGTTTTCTATGGTTATGAAACTTGGTCTCCTTCACTGAGGGAGGACGTGGATTACGGATTTCTGACAACACAGCGCACAAGAGAATATCTGGACCTAACATGGAGAAAATAACATATCAAGCAGCGTCAAGATTTCCTCTACTCTTCAAATATCATTAGTTCTGACGGCCCGTGAAGATGGTATATGAATAAAAGTTTTTTTATGGAAATTACAAAATGTGGGTGATAACTTCGCCGACAAGCGGCGGTCGCTCTGTCGGTATAGTTTAATTGCGGACTCAAGCTACGGAGCTTGTTTTTTGTTCTGTTTGGTTGCTAGATAATGTCCAAGAAACAGATCACTGTAAATATAATTATGACAATGAAATCAATACTCGGGCATGAAGCACGCATGGCAAAGACAATAAATCCATAAAACATTTTAGTCAGAATACCTAAAGGGAAAAGAACATTTGAGAGATCACAGCGCAGCCGATAAAGTGAATATGATGATGTGTATTGGATTCATCTTGCTCGGGATAGGGGCCGGCGGCAAAACCTTGTGAGTACGGAAATGCAAAAGTTGGTTTCCGCAGTAACGCTTCTAAACTGCATTCAGGTGACTCTTCGTTTCGAATCTCGGTCGTGACACCGATTACCTTGACTGAAGTTCTCCATGGACTTCCTCAGTCCACCAAGCCCAATGCCGGAATAATACCTAAAATAATGCTTGGACCGCTTCCTTCCACGTCCGTTCACTACCATTCAATCACTCGACGCTGTATAATCTGAGTGAATGAGAGCGTGATCACATAAAGCTCACATAAAACTGACCTCATCACCTGCTATTAGCTTCAAATGAAGGAATCTGCTCCAGGTTGCGCCTATACAATTTACTGTTTTATGTCGCCTGTAATTTGACCTGGACAATCTCTTTTTTTTCCTTGGCGCTACAGCCCTAGTGGGCCTAGGCCTACCGCCATGAACTTCTCCGTTCACTTCGGTTCTTCTAGATCTTACACATTCGGTAGGACTCCTTGGGCGGGTGATCAGCTCGTCGCAAGGCCTCTACCTGTACACAAACACAGAAAAACGCACACAAACATCCATGGCCTGAGTGGGATTCGAACCCACGATCCCGGTTTCCAAGCGAGCGAAGACACTATATGCCTTAGACCGCTCGATTACCGTGACCGGCGGATAATCTCTTGAATGACAATAATTTCTCAGCATTTCTTGTTTGTTTCTCTAGGTTTCCAACCCTGTCTGCGCCAAGGCTTGCAATGGAGTGTAGACTGATCGAACAGCAAGAAAGATTCGATCCCTAATGCCACTCGACGCCCACACTTTCATCTGTTTCCTCTCTCACTTTTTCCGCCACGCAATCACCGCTCATTCTGAATACGAATTCTGGCCCGGTCATGAAATATAATGAAGGACTTTCAAACGTCATGCAGACTACCTGCCGAAATATAACAGACGCTGACGGAGGCCTACTAATGACATCTACACCAACAGAAATGTTGCTGGTGTCGGGCTCCTCATTTCCCAAATGTATTCCGTATTCTGTTCATGTTTTCACGTCACATGTTTAGTACATCAATCTTTTTATGAAATCAGAATTTGTATGAAACAAATAAAAATGGTTAATCTTAAACGTACAGATGTTTACAGATGTCGGTTTGTTTAAAATGCATACACAGTCACACAAGTCCAAGCATCGAAATGTTTGTCGGTTTGTCGTTACAGTTTGTATAGTCCATACAGAAACCAAACTAATCTCAGATATCACTGACTTCTATTCACATTCAAAACGGGAGATTCAAGTAACTGATGCAAATTTTATTTGATCATATCTATCGCAGAGATTAATAAGCTCAAAATCACACAGCAGTGATTCTCGCAGTATCGCATAGTTCCAGCATGAGCAATTCTGAAAATTTAGTAGATATATTCCTCTAATAACTAGCTACACTGCAAATTTTATTTAAGTTTATTTTATTTATCGATCCGTCGACACAACTGTTTGTATAAATTCAATATATGTCTTTTTTTTCAATGGCTCTACCGGCCCATTCCGGGCCCTGGCCTCTTCTTCAGTTTCGTAATCTTTTTTACACGGACGATAGGACTCCTTGGACGAGTGATCAGCTCATCGCAAGGCCGCTACCTAAACACAGGTAACACAAACACGGAAGAAACGCATACACACACCAAACATCTATGCCTTGAGTGGGATTCGAACCAACGATCCCAGCGTCCGAGCGAGCGAAGGCAGTTCATGCCTTGCACCGCGCGGCTACTGTGACCGGCTCACTACGATGTATTTCGACCTTATTGGCCATCCTCAAATATATACAATTCTTACATATACCCTTTCTTTCGTCTGCTAGTCCTCCGTATATTGGCAGTGTTTACAGAATTGGAGTGCTTGTTTAGGTGTTTGGGCTTGTGTATTTACATAATGTACCTTTTATATAATATACACACACACACACCCACATATATATATATATGACATACATACGTAATGTCAATAAATAAAGTAAATTTCCAATAAATCTGCAGATCCGAAACCTCATGCCAGTAACGAGAACGGAAAGTGAGAACTCTAACAGTTTTCCGTGAGGAGAAGCAGTCTAACAGAAAGCAGAAAACTGATGAATGGAGCGAGACAAACAAGGAAAGGAGCACGAAAAATAAAATGAGAAAAAGGAAAGAAAATGTGTTGGCGTAAGAGGAAATATTCACTTACATTTTCTTTTATATGAGTGACTGGCCTTAGTTTTTAAGGGAATGGTCAAGTGAAAGATTAGTGAAGTATGACCGGCATTGTATAGACAGTTCAGTGAATATAGTGAATATACGTAATTTGATTCTCCTTTGGGCCTGTGTGTTCAGAGAGTACTCAATGCGCTACCTAAAACACGTCTGATTAAAATGTTTCTCATGACACCCATACTTCAAAACAAGATTCTCGAATTTCTGGCCTTCCTTAAGCATACATCTATCTGACTTCGCTTCCATTATCTGAACGTTTTCAGGCATGTAAGGTACACTGCTTCATTTTCCACACCCTTTCCCTTCTGTGTGCTATAAACAACCCATATTTACTCTGTATTATGCAGTAATTTATATGGATGAGGCCCTGAATTACTTGCTCTAAATTACGCATCATTTCACCCATGAAAACGAAATTTGGCAAAAATGTGCACTTTGCAGCATGCCTTCCAGCATTTCCCTTTAGTCTGTGACCCGTCCTACGACGCTGGGTGAAACGTTCGTGATCATGAAGCGTCGTGTCGACCTGTGTCTCCCAGCGGGGGGAAGCAAATTTCTCCATCTTCTGTGACGCTATTCTCGCAGGCACTCAGCAAGATTCGTCTTCATCGGCAAACGCCTGAGCCTCCTCCTAATGAGTCACTTTCTGGATTTGGAGTCCGTCAAAAAAATTTGTAATCCAAAAATGTTCCACAGGGAACGTGTCCAGAGGCGAGCTCTTGTGAATATGGTCCTGCCAAATACAGGAACTTCCTTAAGTATCCTAACTGAACGATTATTAGCTTCTCAAGGAGGACTGTGTTTCATATAGAAACAGTTTGCAGCAAACTAAACAAAGGGACGAGGCTTGAAGAGATGTACGTATGAAAGAGGAAACATGATTTCTCGCAATTCTTACTCTATCAAAATTCGGACGGTTTGAGAAAGAAATTTAAATCAAGGCGACCTTCAGAGTCAGAGATTCAAGCTTCACACCCATGCAGTTCAACCAGTGAACTTATAATTAATTTCCGAAAGTGTTTGATGAAGTTACATCATAGTTTATATACCTTGATCAGTGCCCGTCGTCTGACTCTGTGTTACAGCATCCCGTTGCGGTACAGTTCACTCAATATCACGGTTTTCCTTCTTTCTCTAAGCGACATGTTTAGTGACGTTCTAGGGTCGTGATTTAATTTCGCCATTCACAGTATCACGTGGTACTTGTTAGCACTGCGCTGGCATGTAGCATGCCACCATGCGACCATCATCACGCGATACTTGTCAAGTTCAGTTCATGAATTCAATCTAAATTAAAATTAAAATTCTAAACGAAATTAAATTTAACACTGCGATTAAAATTAAATTAGTGCCCTCTTGTGCATAACTTGACTTGTGTGTTTTAGCGGTTGTCCTTTGTCCTCGTTTCTGCTGGACAATATTTTAAACTGTTGCTTCAGTAGTCCGTTATGTTTGGTTTTCGGTGATGCGTGGATCGTCTGGGTTTTATACTAAGAAAAAGAAACGTTTGTGAAGCTTTTACTGCTTCCGTCTTCAGGCAAAAAATCTAATCTGATGTGAGAGCTTGAATGAGCTGGACTCTTTCAGCTTAGAAGCTGAATAATGCCAAAGATACAAAAACTGATAAGATAAAATGATAATTCTGTACAAATATATTTAAGTCCTTTCTTTTTTATAAAGAAGATAGGACAAAAACGGATTCTGACCTGAATGGTAGCAAGGATTCCCTGAATATTATAAATAATACGCTATTTCAAATTGGGAACCAGAAGTTACAATACATACTTCTAAAGCTCGACTCCCTGCCATGTCAGCATCATACCATGCAAAAGAAATGCATCTAACCTGCTCCCATACCAAACTTCATACATAAGCAGGTCTAATATCGTTCCCAAATCCAAGCCTGTCATGATATTGCTATTTTCCGTCATCGCGTGAAAGAGACCTCACTAAGTCGCAGGCTTTTTAATGGCCTGTCACCGTGCAACATTTACGGACCAAACACGAATGGCGTTAGTGTTGCTGAAGTGAAGCGTCAGCTCGACTGTAATGTGGTGTTTTGTATAGTAGGGATCAGCATTATCATACCGACGTTCAAGAAAATCAAGTTACATCATCTAAAAGTAGGTGAAGGACATATACACAAAGGAATATTATGTCACGACACCGCATGTGGTATCCCACGAAGTAAAATGCAAATCATGTACTACTATGAATTCCGAATTGTCAATATTACGCATATGAACACTGTGCCTTTAGTATCGTGCAGTGAAACAAAGGATAATCATTGTTCAAACCATGAATAAAACTCAGATAGTTCCGTATCTAACAATTATAGATTTACGAAGCCCATTTTGTCTATAAGGAAATAAACAATTTCAAAGTTCCCACTTCTTGAAATGAGCGCCCTGGACGCTTGCATTTACGTATGCCGCAGAGGGGTATACAAACATCCTCTTAATGTCTGGACATGAAACAAACATTTCGGTTTAAAGATTCACACTGTAAAGCTAAAATACATTTATATGTATATATATTTAAAATAGCGCGTAAGAGAGAAGGCTATTCCGATGCGTGATGAATCAGTATTATTGTATCACATGTCCAATACAATAGTATCCAATACAAAAGTATGTGTGCAAAAGTTCTTCATATTTATCTGCCCCTTTGCACTGACGTAGTCTGAGATATAGCTGCCTTGTGTTGTGTTATCGTCAGCGGACTAACAGACTGCGAATAAGAACTTTTAAACCAATGCCACCAGTGCATAATAAAATAACACGTATTCTTCTATATAATATTGTCGCATGCCGTGAATCCGGAAGGGATACTTCCATGGAAACGCAAAAACAGTGGGCCGTTGCATAGGAACAGCCCAAACAACAAACGAGTTTCACCAGAGATGAAAGGACAACAGAGGGTTCGCTGCATAACAACGTCCGAGACGCGGTTATAAAACTCCAGCTGCAACAAAAGACGAGTGTAGTTTGTGTCTGACCTTCGAAGAGACTAGTCATTAATACTCAGTCTTCAGTTTGGCTTCGACTATAGCGGAAGCAGTAATTGTGAATAAGTGTACGAGTGTATGTACAAAAAGCGTCCAGTAAAGGAATTCGTTCCGATTCGAAGATCACGTCACACAGCAGACAAGTTAAATGAATATGACCGGAAGAATAACAATGCGAAAACCTTGAATGATAATGATATAACAATAAAGATATGTGCCCCTGATTATGATTCCATAAGAAGTTACCGGAAAGGTTAGTTATGTCGATAAGAGCTCCCGTTCAATGAGTGTGTTCTAAATACAGTACAATGTATTAAACACTCTGGCGGCTAATGTGAAGTTATTCTCGCCTAATCCAATAACGTACTCCTCAATTTGTCACTGGATTCTGTGATCATCTCGGCCTATATTCACTATCCACACGGCAAATAATGCTACCAAATAGAAACGGTAAATATTATGTCTGTTGCAAGGGGCGGAAGGATGCTAACATAGCTATTGTGTAAACCTTAGTAACTATATTTAGTTATTTCTCACTGAAGCCGCGCCATAGCTCAAGCGGTTAGTCGCTGGCTTCCAAACGCGGCGGCCCGGGCTCGATCCCGGGTCCGATCAAGTGTGATTTGTGGTGGACAAAGTGGCGCTGGGGCGGGTTTTCTTCGAATACTTCGGTTTCCCTTGCCAATTTTCATTCCACCAAATTCTCTATCATCATAATCACTCGGGACAGATACAATAGGCCAATTAGTGGCCGCCGTGCTGAGTGAACCCAGCTGAACTCCAACCCCCATTAGGCGAATTAAAAAAAATTATTCCTCACTGACCTGACCCCTGAAATAAAATGTTAATTAGGATCTTTCAAACTTCATTTTAAAAGCAGTTCAAGTTTATGTTTACACGACTTAAGCTTCAGTTAAGTTTTTAGACGTGTTAAGCTAACTGAATTATATTCAGGACCCAGCAAATCTGCTCTTCTACTGACCCATATGCAAACATATGTGTATTGCTGACAAGCAGAAACTCAATCTATGCTGCATGTGATACATATAGTATTTGTGTGCTAGTGGATCAATCAAGCAATTTACGATGGAAGATTCCTTGAATGGTGAATTACAGCCATATTTGTTCGTCCCCGTACAGCATCGCCAGTTTGCTTATTAAGCAGAACAATTTACTTTATATGTTACCTGCAATACCTCCGCCATTAAACTCGGTTTACGTGAGAACACCATAAATGCAAACTCGCTGGTGATTAGTGAATCAACTCCACACAATGTCTTTAGCTTATTCATGTCGTTTCTCACATCATATAATTATCGCACATAAGGCAGAACCTAGTGTCACGCCATATCTCACGACTTCCATTAATATTTCAGATTACAGGAAGATTACAACATAATATTATTGCTGGTTTTAAAATACGTGCAACAGCCGTCTCAGGTAGACATGATCACTTCCGGAGACGCTTCATCGTCAATATTCGGTGATACTCGTGAATATTCCCGAACATAAGGCACGATACGTACGCAAGATAAATACAGTTTGAACTAGAGGAATGGTTTCGCGTTGGCCTCGGTAGAACTTTACTGCCATATTCACATCATAGGGAGCGACGCTCCACAAGCGAGACGCCTAAATTTACGTCTGTATATCGGTTTCGGGAAGCACACAGAATCTTGTAGAACGATCCTTCTTGTTCGGGTAAATATTCTTTCAATACTGCGTCTGTCTTTCGTGTTAGGCGCTCCAGCTTGCTCCCCATAAGGATTCATCTGGAATTGTGGTTCTTCTAGACAGTCGCTAGATCAGCCCTGCCGCAAGGCAGCGCTGCCTACACAGGACAACACAAAAACAGAAGAAACGCAGGCAGACATCCATGCCCAGTGTTTGAGCGAGAGAAGACAGTTCATGCATCAGACAGCGCGGCCACTAGATCGGCTTTTAAAATAAATGTAAGGGGTTACAACAATGCCATAGTTGTAATCAGGCACTTACAAGACATGGATACAAAGGCCATTAGCTTTGTGGGAACAAAAAGCATTCAATACTCATATAAGTCTTAAATTCTGAAAATTCGTGCGCAGGTTATGATTATGATAACGATAATAATAATCTGTTTATTCACGTGACGAACTCAATAGCGAGGGCACAATAATTATAATTCTCGATCTACGGCATGAAAAATCATGATTAACAGAATCCTAGGATCGCGGGGTAAAATCCCATGGGGATGGTTAACTGTCTATGTATTTCTATGTTTTTATGTAAAGATAGAGGTCTTCCGATACGCCAATCTCCCGTTCAATAAGTCCTCCGAAATGTCTATTACGAACGTAATACGAACTTCCGTAACGATAACTGAAACGGCAGAAATGAATAAACTAAGAGAATATTACAATGACAATTGTAGGCGCAAAAAACTTTCACTTTTGATCGATAACATGTATGAGACAGGCTGTATTTCCTACCTAAATCGGATCCATTGATCACAAAAGTGACAGTCAAAATGTTGCAACACGCGCTGTTGTATGTAAGACATGAACGGTCTTATGACGAAATTACAAATAATGATAATATTTAAATGAGAATAAATTTTATTCATTAACATAGCAAAATTTTTTCAAATTATGGTTGACAAAAATGAGAGAAAAGATACAGAAATGATAAAAAGAATGCTTCAGGACGAAATTTAATACATAAAACTGTGATGCGCCGGAAAGTGTTTGTGTTCATATTTGGGATCAACACATCAGAATTATTTTCAGAGGTCAGTTTTGCTTTATGTTACTAGTCCCTTGTTGAATGGTCTTATTTTACTTAATACATCTATGAAACTGTTTCACAACAACAATAATGGCAATCACGCGGGGGGGGGGCGCAAAGGAATCAGAGCAAGAACAGAAATATTAACCTCATTCAAATGACACAGCACAAATATAAAAAGAACTAAATACCACGAGAAGAGTGGTCAAATATACAAAATTAGGCTAAGTAACTAGCTAACTCCATGACGTGAGTTCTGCTTGAGAAGCCACCAGGTGCTCAGCTACTCAGAAATTTTACAATAATTTATGGAAGCCGAATGTTCATTACCCTGTTCATGGGAGCCTGCCACTGGTTTCTATCCTGAGCCAGATTCATTCAGTCCCTGTCATCACATTCAATTTCTCTAAGATCCATTTTAATATTATCTTCTCGCCTGCGTCTAGGTTTTCTACTATTGTTCTAAATGCTAGAATGCGCAGAATATTAAATAACAGCACATTAGGAACGAAAAATGTCTCCCAACGAAACACAAACCATGATGAAGTTCCCGCACCATTAAATCAGGGGCTAATCTTGTAGTGATGGTGCACACTACATTACAAACAGTATCTTGTCAAACTTCCAGGAACTGACTCTCTCGAGCAGAGGCTAATAGTAGCAGTACACTAGGTCCAGAAATTGCTCGCCGTTTATGGTACCCTACCGAATATAGCGGCCAATTAATTACTACTCCTGCGGTTCAAATATTAGCCTGAAGACAGGCTATCGCTATAACCTTATATCCTGTTAATCTGCCAAATAGTAAGGAGCTACTGGCAACGTCCATAAACCATTCATTAATTACATTATATGGAGCCCGAATGTTCGTTGCCATGTTCAAAATTTCACGCAACTGGACTTTTACCTGGGCCAGGAGGACATCTATTATTAAAGACCCATTTTAATAATATACTAAAACCTACAAATATGTATTCCAAGTCGTATAATATGTATAATCATACGGTACAAAGTCTTTGTAAAGGTAAAGAAGTATTCATTAGAAAAAAAATGCATTATTATAAATGCGATATAGTAGAAGAATTTGGTTCCTGTAGACCCGTTAGTGTGTGTGAACCTCTTTCACTGGAAGGCAATCGATTGATTTCACTTTGCTCACACTTCTCTGTGGCATAGTCTTAGCCTTTAAACCGCGGCAGTGAGTACGTATCACTTCCTTTAACCAAAAAAAAAAAAAATTCTCACACAGTCTATTTATTAAGCCGGCCTACAGGTCTCACATGATTCTCATAAAAATGATTATGTCTCTAACATCGTAACTTCCGTTCAAAATTCAACAGGAATCCTCATACATTTCCACATCTTTACCCCCTTCCCACATTTCTCCAGTGTTCCTTTCCTATGGCATCCATTTTTCCCGCCTATAATCATTCATTTCCCCCTTCATTCTTCCCATTTATTTACTTAAAACACATCCTTCACCCCATTTATCTCTCTCCTGTAACCTGTTCCTATCTTTATTATATTTGTGTTTCCTTTTCCCCGTATTCATTTCCCAGTCCCATCGTCATTCCTCTCCCCATCGGAAGGAGTTCCCTTACTAGTTTTATGCATCCCCTAGCATTCCTCTCCTCCTTCCTTCGCCACTCTCCTTTACGTCAAAGCAGTTCCCTTACTAGTTTTATGCATCCCCCTGGCATTCCTCTCCTCCTTCCTTCGCCACTCTCCTTTACGTCAAAGCAGTTCCCTTACTAGTTTTATGCATCCCCTAGCATTCCTCTCCTCCTTCCTTCGCCACTCTCCTTTACGTCAAAGCAGTTCCCTTACTACTCGTAGTTTTATTCATCCCCCTGGTATTCCTCTCCTCCTTCCTTCGCCACTCTCCTTTACGTCAAAGCAGTTCCCTTACTACTCGTAGTTTTATTCATCCCCCTGGTATTCCTCTCCTCCTTCCTTCGCCACTCTCCTTTACGTCAAAGCAGCAAACTCGTAGTTTTATGCATCCCACTGGCATTCCTCTCCCCCTTCCTTCGCCACTCTCCTTTACGTCAAAGCAGTTCCCTTACTACTCGTAGTTTTATGCATCCCCCAGCATTCCTCTCCCCCTTCCTTCGCCACTCTCCTTTACGTCAAAGCAGTTCCCTTACTACTCGTAGTTTTATGCATCACCCTAGCATTCCTCTCCTTCTTCCTTCGCCACTTGCCTTTACGTTAAAACAGTTCACATAAATGTAACTGGTTATTCAAGGATTAATGCCATCTCCTGCAACTAGCGATGGCCATAAGGTCGAGGGTTAAGGAGACGCGTAAATGTGTTATTTTCAGTTTCTTCCCGCAATGTAACACCACCGCTGCATTCAAGCGCGACAGGCCACACTACTGAGTAGATTCTATATTGTACGTCTATTGCCATTACTACTGCGATCTTATCCTGGTGAAGAACTTACCAGTGATTTTCGGAACGTTTGACTTAAACACAATACTTCAAACATATGCAGGCATGTTTACGTGTATATATATATATGTCTGCGTGCGTGTGTAGATCAATACCAAAATTAGGAAGGCTAGTTCCAGCGGTTCATTAATTATAGCCATCAAACCAAAAAGAAAATAATTTTTTCGTACGGCCACTAAGTCATTATTTTATATTCTATAAAAATGACACCTTCGTTAAGGCTGCATATCCAAGATGTATTATAGCGCATCAGTTCAGGGCCCTAAATTATCACTCGCGTCACTCTCGCGTCTCAAGTTCGCATGTTTGGCGTGTCGCTATTAGCGAGTTTCCGGAAATTAGAAAGTCTTATATTGCTGTAGCCTCCAATGGCACAACTTTCACGCTAAGTTTCGTGCTAATCGGTCAACGGATTAAAACGTTGAAATGGATGTCACACTGACATAGAGGAAGATTGGTGATGTCATGAAACTACTTATTATCCTTAGGAAGGTGAAGAAAGCTCAAGATATGTCAATAAAACTATAAGTTAACACCTGAAATCGAGAGTTCAGCGAACTCTCAACATCAATACGTGTACATCGCAGACAACGGACAACGTCCAACACAATGAGGGTGTACTGAATTGACTATTGTCAGAAATCTTTCGAGAATCGATTCAGAGTTTCCTGTGTCCTGTCACGACTATCTACAACACATATCATCTCATCGTTATGACAGTCTAGCGGGCAGACAAGATCAGTCACATGACAGGTCGCTTTCAGTTTCAGAGCAACACAGCAATATCAAATACACAGTCAACAGTGTGATAGTCATTACGTGGGAACTCCACTACTCAATGTCCCTGGGAATCATACCCGGTTTAACGCTGGGAATATGTTCCTGAAAGCGAGAGCGCTATGCACAGCCATATTACTGTATTAGTCATGAAACATCCCTAAAATTGAATTATTACAATTATACAATAATTAAAAGGGAGCCGGGATAACGCATTCGGTACAGCGAGTGGTTACGGGCTGGACGACTGGGGGGTCGGTGTTCGAGTCCCGTTAAGGGCAAGAATTTTCTCTTTTCCGTGTTTTCCAGACCGGTTCTTGGGCCCACACATCCACCTATCTAATGGGTACAGGATGCTCTTTCCCAGAGGTTAAAGCAGCCGGGGAGTGAAGCTGGCCACTCACCTCCCACTGCTGAGGTCAAGAAAGTGTGGATCTATACAACCACTCCCCATACGCTTTCATGGAATAGTGTTAAATTAGTTAAGCTCACGGACAACTTTCTTTTCCCCCTTGGCAGTACAGCCCCAGTGGGCCTAGGCCTACCTCCATGAACTTCTCCGTTCACTTCGGTTTTTCTAGATCTTACACCTTCGGCAGGACTCCTTGGGCGGGTGATCAGCTCGTCGCAAGGCCTCTACCTGTAGACAAACACAGAAAAACGCACACACAAACTACACATCCATGTCCTGAGTGGGATTCGAACCCACGATCACGGTTTTCAAGCGAGCGAAGACAGTACATGCCTTAGACCGCTCGGCTACCGTGACCGGCCAACGACAACTTTACCTTACAATAAATAAAATGGCCGAGTTCCAAATATGGAGAATTTTCGGTTATGATATCCATGGTATCATTTATCTCCATAAATCTGATAACAAATTTACAAAAAATGGTTCCGTAATGAAAAACGTTACAGGAAATCAGCGTTACACGGGGTAGGGATAACTGCACATCTCATTTGCACAGACGAATCTTTCAGTTCTGTCAGCAGAATTCCGTATACTTGATATTCGAAAACCACTGCTGGACAATAATTATAACGGCTTGCAACCAGTGCTTCCAACCAATTATAACGTCAGCGGGTATCGAAACCACCGCCGAACATTAATTACATCGCCTTGCAACCACCGCTGCCAACCAATTACAAGCACTGCCCTTGTCCCATCTCATTCGAACAGCGAAGCCGAAGCAACTGTCTGTTCATATGTCCCGATGCCAAAGCGTCGCTGTAGACGAGTAACTGAAGTTCGTCTACTAGATCGAACCCACTAAGGCGGCAGAAGCGGTAAGCATTCGGGAGAGACTCGATTAAAATCTCGGCCTGGGAGATCGACTCTGGACAGGGACACCGACTAGCACCACTCAGGATTTTTATATTTTAACTCAGTCTCTCCAAAGAAATGCCAGAAAAGGAACTTAAATCAAAACAAGACCACTTCCGTCGAAGGCACACAGTTCGAGTTATCGACAGAGTCATTAAACAAATTTCGACTCAAACCGGACAACACAGACGCTCATGTTATATGAGAGTAAACTATAAAATGCACAGACCTACACGCATGCGCAGTGTGAATACTTGCTGTGACGTACAAATTATTCACACGATTTACTGTTATCGACATTATGCCCCCCCCCTACAGTTTCAAACCCTACTTTTCAAAGTACGTATTTAAGATGTGATTGCTGAAGGGTCGGAGTTCGAGTTCCGGTAGGATCAAGAAATTTCTCTTCTCCATGTTGTCCAAACCGAATCTGGGGCCCACGTAGCCTCCGACGACTGGGGGCTCTTTCCCAGGGGATAAAGCGGCAGGGACGTGAAGCTGACCACTCACCTCCAACTAGTACCGAGGTCAATAAAACATAAGTTCATACATCCACAACCCCCTAACTTCTTCATAGCGTGGTGGTTAACTACTTAAGCACTGGAAAACTTTATACCTCTTTACCTCACCGTTTTTCAAAATACAGTCAAAGAGAAAAGCAAGTTCTCATCTTATGAACGAACACTAGGCATTTATAAAGAAATATTCACTATTCACTCAATGACACGTACAATTTATAGTCTGTCTGAAACATCTCTGAGGGTACGTCATATCTTGAGTATGCAGCCATACACGTGATTTAAGACCAATGTGTTTCTCCAAGGTTCCATTCATACGTAGAAAACAGAATATTGTAACTTGCTACTGATGATGTCACTACCTGCTGATAGAGTTTGATTTGTTTCATTCTGGTCCGTCACACTAACAATTACAAATATAAATCACTCCGTCCAATGTGACCTGTAAGTTTTTTACTACATGCAAACTTAACACCCTTACATGTTTCGGTCTCTGTGGACCATCTTCAGAGGGCAAACATCACTACAAATAGGAAACCACCATCACATAAGTTGTTTAGACGTAAAGTACGTACACTTATATGCTACAATACATAGTACACAAAATAGAACATTTCACAAACACAGCAGTTTCCTGGGAATGTAAAGTTTTTTTATAAAATTCTATAAAATTTCTTGATGCTAATTAAAATTTTTTTTTAGATTGTCAATAATTAAAATTCGTAAACCATGCAGCCTCGTGTTCGTCCTCCCATCGTCCCTCTTATATGGGGCAGATATTGTGCCACCTGGCTATCTTGATGTGGAGGTTCTNACATGTAAGGGTGTTAAGTTTGCATGTAGTAAAAAACTTACAGGTCACATTGGACGGAGTGATTTATATTTGTTGCTGATAGAGCAATTTCAAGATATAAAAATGCATACAGTATTAAATATAGGCCTACATATTGCTTTTCAGCAGTATCAACATTCGATCTACAACGTAAAAAAAGAGTCCAACAGTAGATATAAATAATCTCTCTTTTTTTTTCTATTTCAAAGCATAATTCAGGAAAATTACCTTTTAAGTGCGCATACTTTACATCGATGTCACATTCAGCATTAACCGAACGGCTTACCAGAGGGAAGAATGCACACATACATTTCCGTGAAACTGTGTATACCGCAAACGAAAGCAACCCTTTTTTTTTTCCTGTGGCGCTACAGCCCCAGTTTGGGCCTAGGCCTACCTCAATGAAACTCTCCGTTTCACTTCGGTTTACTAGATCTTACACATACGGTAGGACTCCTTGGGCGAGTGATCAGCTCTCGCAAGGCCTCTACCTGTAGATAAACACATAAAAACGCACACAAACATCCATGCCCTGAGTGGAATTCGAACCCACGATCCCGGCTTCCGAGCGAGCGAAGACAGTGCATGCCTTAGACCGCTCGGCTACCGTGACCGGCCGAAAGTAACACTTACACTCACATAAACCCCTGCTGGGATGCAGCAGGACACCGTTAAAGAGGCATTCTAAAGACGAGTATGAACTCAGAGTACACTGGCAAGAAAACATAAACAGCATCTACCTCCGTCTATCACTGACTTCAACAAAATATTTATTTTAAATGTTTCAAGTATTTATAATTAAATTTAATTAAAATGACTCAAATATTTTAAATATTTTACGTAAATTGTGTAAGGTTTCTTTCAGTATTCGATGTCCGTGACGAGGGCCAATTTAGGCCTAAACATACCGGTTTCGAAAATTATTTAATTATTTGAAACTGAGCAGAAGTGATGGAAATTTTATACCTTAATGTATGTATGTATCCGCTAAGACAATATCTGCAGCTGGTAACAGTAATCATGATACGTGTTGCTGACAATTACTATCACGAAAATATTGTGTACTCTTAATCAGCAGTTTCTGAATGATAATATCCTTTTCTTTCAAATTCTGTCGACATCTCCTTAACGCCTTTTATTATAAAGAACTGAACTTCTATATAATTAAACAATCTGTAGATAATCAATCAATACAAACTTCTTGTTTCCTCCAATCAAGAAATCAACTTTCGATCACCTTCCATACTGAGCTCTGCGGCACACGATTATGTCAATATCCGTTACACTCCACATATGCAATGGGCATCGAAATGCTCCTATTGAAGAAAATTCAAGAAGCCGACGTTAAGCGCACTTCCCAAAGAGTATGGACGAACAACAGCCTTTACCAGCCGATCTTATAAATGAGATACAGGAGTACGCCGTCTCACTGTTTGTGAGTTTTGTTCGCGGATACAAGAATCGTGATAGAGATCTCTGTTAGAGACAGTCAATGGACTCCGAGTTGAATGCGTGCCAGTATACATTCTTCTTCTTCTTCTTCTTCTGTTGCTCGCATTTCGAGCGCAGGGCATCCGTTAGACGCTTCGTTTTCCTTCAGTTTCTTAATCTAAGACACCAGGTAGGCCTCCCTGGACAGCGGATCAGCCCGTCACAAGGCCGCTACCTAACACAAACAGATATTCATGCCTTGAGTGGGATTCGAGCCCACGATTCCAGTGTTCGAGCGGGCGAAGACAGTTCATGCCTTCGACCGCGCTAATTGGCTGAATATCACATTACAGAAAGTAAATTCCCATGGATCCTTTGTAACACTCGTTGAGAATCCAGCGGGAAGTCTCACCACACGTTAAATAAAGCTTCCGAACTTTCCTCATTTCTCTCCTGCCCTTTCCATTCCTATATGTTACTGAAATATACGTCATACCCGACGCTCAACACCATCTCCCACGAATAACAAGCATAAACAGTCAAACGTAAACCACATATTTTATATCGTATATTAATATTCACATATCAACATCAAAAGAGTATCAATACTCACGCAATAGACACGATACAATAAAACAAAAGACTGCTTGCTCGTTCCCGACCTACTATAAAAACACGTGCAAGTAACGTTTTAACACTCGATAATTCGAGGTTGCATAAGGGCAATGACATCACACGTACAAGGCATTAATTATAAGTACGGGACGAGATCATTCATGTCTTCCCATAAAACAATCTCCGCTCACGCTCTGCACAAGTATTAAAAGGAAATTGTAGCGGGAAAATAGAAAGTGGCATAATTCCTACATAGTAACACATTGACATTTGATCCGATTTCGAAGTCACAATCGAGATTAATCGCGTCGTCCAGTTTCATGAATCGGCTCACTCGAACAGCAAGAGGAAAAGGAGAGGAGGTCTGAAACAGCGCTTTTCTAAATTATGGCACAAAACCGTGCAACAAAATGGCAACGGCCGGTCGTCTAGGCGTGCAGTTTATTACCGAAGTAGAAAAGCAGATGAAACCGAGAACGAATGGGGGTTCCCAGGTGGATTCAGCACTACATACAATGAGTTCCGAGCAATGTGGCCGCAGGTTCAGTCCTTCGGGGTAGGAAGGGCAACAGGAAGTTATGACAGGACCCTCACAGCAAACCAAATGGGTGTTTCAAGGTTGAATGACTACATCATACATGTTCCGGGATATACGTAGTTCGATAGTTTAATCTTGGATATGATTAAATATTCACCATGTAATAGAAAGCTAATTAAATTCAATAATTGTTCTAGAAAGTGATGTTTACGAATTAATGTCCAAATGTCTGAAGAACTTCTGTAGTCGGTCACAGCAACTACAGAGGAGCATGACAAAAAAAAATTCCCACGTATAGTCCCCCACTCCGCCCCCTACCCTCCTGTGCTCGCCATATTCTATCGTCATTCTAGTTTGCTGGATTACCCGTTCTGCGCCAGCGTTACGTGAGGGGAGCCACCAGGCAGGCTAGAATGGTATAGTGGGAAACAGACCCTCCCCTCTCAGCAACTCTCATCCCAGCCGACCGAGAGAGATCTTTGGCCGCGGGAAGTATAGTTACGTTAAAAGCTCTCCTGACAGGTTCTCTGTCTCCAGAAATGTTAAGAGGAGAGTCAGAGGAGTGCTATAGCATGCTCAAATGATGGAACATGGACATTACAAGTTACCTAACAAAGGTATAGTTGAGAGCCATCAAAACAACAATGGAATATAATAATAACAAAACAAACAAGCTCCGTGGTTTTAATCCGGAAGCGAGCTATACCGACCGAGCGACCACCGATTGTCGGCGAAGCTAGTGCCAACTTTAGAGTGTGTCTCGTGGTCAGCGCAACGGACTCCCAAGGCCGTTAATTTCTGTTTTCTAGACCGGAGCCGCTATTTCCTCGAAATAGCTCCTCAATTATCCTCACGAGGCTGAGTGGACCCCGTTCCAGACCCACTACTTCTCAGAAAATCTGGCAGCCCGGGGAATCGAACTCGGGACCCCTGCATCTATAGCCAGGAATTCTGACCACTAGACCACAGAGGCGGTCCAACTGAATATAAACCGATATTAAATCGTTTAATTTTCATGTTATTTTATTTTCATCCCACTGCATGTTTCGATCGGCAAAGATCATCATCAGGTGGTTTAGGATTACATGTTGTTACTAGAGTATCAAAATGAATCCCTTTTATGAGCCAATAATATTGTAACCTAAATTCAATGTTAAGTTCTTAGAGGGAGATGTCTGGAATAATATGTGTTATAATGTGCCAAAAGTTAAAATCTGGTGGCTGAAATAAACTGAATAGAAGTAGAATTTTGGGTTTCAAAATGGGGGGAGCGTGATGTGTTTAGGGTTATGTGGCGCAGATGAACTTCGCAGTCTTCGATGTTTTTAGGCACGCGAAAGGTGCGCGAGGGTGATTGGTCCAAACGGAGTTCATGACATTGGAGGTGACTGTGTGGTTCTTTTTGTGTCTTGTAGAGTTTCCATACACATTACATTGGTACGTATATAGGAAGCTATCTGTATGGGTTTCTCGGCTTTGGTATGGGCTGCAGGGTTGGTTTTTATGATGTGCCTTTTGTGTGGTTGAGTTTTGGGAGATGACTGCTAAAGATAAATTAATTCACACATGACAGGGGGGTGTGAGAGCCTAAATTCCGCATCCAAGGGACGAGAAATCGCTATCTTCTGTTAAAACAGATCACTTGTCTCAAAACTGCATCACAGTAACATGAAATATCCAGATTCAGTGGCGATTCTTGCAGCAGTTTATTCCACTGTTACATATATTTCGATTACTGATAATCAGTGGGCACACTGGAAACAAAAGAGAAGCAGAAATAATTATTTAACAAACATCGAAACATGCCGCTGTAAAATGTGCAGCCCCTGAAATCGCGACATTCCCGCTCGAATCACCTGAGCTGCCGCACCGGCCCTGAAACCTGGGACCCGGGACACAATATCACATCATCAATTCTCCGGAAAGCACGCACAAGTTCCAAGGGTCTGGCTTCAAGCGAAAATATCGGGGAGCCAAAGACAGCAAATCAAACGCTAAAGAACATTTTGAAATATATCCCTGCAAAAATAGTCACCAAATATCCAATTTTACATTAAAAGAAAGAAGAGCCGTATCGAATGATCCTGACAGGACGCGTGTAAGTCTCATTCAAGACATCTGTCCTACCTATTCACGCAATGATGACGCTTATTTGTGGGAAATCATGCTGATCACAAACCGCTGGAGACAAATGGACCAAGCCGTCTGCTATGTGTGGGAGAATGGAAACCAGCATTGCGGGAAGTCACTGGGAGACCACCAACATTGCTGGCATTCCTGACATTGGTAGGGGCACTTCGATCTCAGACAATCGCCATCAAAATCAGTCGCGGCCTGCGTCGCGCAAATGAAGTAAATTCTACATCCCCCAGACGCACCCCCACACAAGGAAACTAAAAATTAATGCAGCATGAAACTCTTGGTGAATTTTGCACCATCCTGTTTATTTAAAGTAAACGTTTCAGAGACTGGACTCTCTCTCCGTCTTCAGGTGAAATTCTATTAAGTTGGGTCCATTCGATAGAGCCTGTCCCTATCTCCGGACACCAGAATCAACACACGACAGGATATGTAAACAAAACATAATCCATCAGAGAAAGCGAACAAAAAACATTATACAACTCTAAACACATGAGGCTTGCACTAATGACCAATGACCATGCATAATTTAATGGCCAGAGTGCAGGAAATCAGAACAGAAGTCAAAGCCAAAGTCATAAATTGTAAAAGAAGAAAATATTGTGAAGTCAATGACAGGACACAGCCTAACGACCCAGAAAATCAGAGAAAAGACAAATATATATATATATACACACAAGTATCGGAGATTAAAATTCAAGGAGAAAACTATTCTAATTGCCAAATAGGACCTAACAGTGTACAAAACCGTCTTTGTGGTACCAACATTGAAACACGTTGTTTTAACTAAAACACAGGATGATGGATACTGCCCAGAAAGCCAGTAACTATATTACTGCACCATGGCCACTGACCTTTAGATCAGGACACTTGTATACTGCAAATGAAAGCAGTGTACAGTGTATAAGACTGCACTGCACTATGTACACAAGTACAAGCAGTCTAATTAGAAACAGAATTCCCCACTGAAATTCAAGCAAGATTATTTGCAAAACAAACATATTCTAGGCATATACTTACTTATGGAGCTGAGCCCTTCTTGAGGAGAAGCCAAATCTTCAGCTACTCAAGAAATTCCCGGCATTTTATGGAACCCGAAGGTTCATTACCGTGTTCACAAGAGCCCTCCACTGGTCCCTATCCTGAGCCAGATCAATCAAATCCGTACCATCCCATCCTATCTCTCTAAGATCCATTTTAATATTGTCCGCCCACCTACGCCTTGGTCTTCCCAGTGGTCTCTTTCCTTCTGGCTTTCCCATCAATATCCTATATGCATTCCTCGTCTCCCCCATTCGTGCTAAATGCCCTGCCCACCTCATCCTCCTTGACTTGACCATTCTAATTATACTTGGAGAAGAGTACAAGTTATGAAGTTCCTCATTATGCAGTTTTCTCCAACCTCCTGTCACTTCATCTGTTTTTCTTCAATTATATATACTCTAGAAATTCACTAGCAGTAGTAAGAAGTTCGAAATATACAGTTTCAAACTGATATTGTGGCCTTGTGTTAAACATTAAGTTCTATTCTGGTAAGTCAACCCTGAAGATGGAGGCAGTGTTACATAGGCGTAGCTTTGAATGAGTGGTTTAGTGAATACTGAAAGGGAGAGGAAATGGATTGATGCGGTCATGGCCTAATTTGCTTAATGTTCTAGAATCTATATGGAGGGACTGGGAAACCCCACGATGAACGTCAGTCAGGATAACCTGTCTGGAGGCATGATCTGAATACGAACAGGGTACTAACCATTCGACAGTGAGGTTCTCTGGGAACAATACGGAAGGAAACGGCACAGGCCTCTTTAAGATACTATCTCAGCATTTACCTGAAGGGACAGAAGAGCCACATGGCTTGTTAGACCGGCCATCCTCTTCGCCGAGAACTGAACTCGGGACGTTCTGAATACGAAACAAGTGCGATAACCACAGTAATGTGACGGTTCCGTCTATAGTCAGAGAGGTCTAACAAGTGCTTATTCCTAGTTGAACTTTAAGTAGAGTACATTCACATCACAAGCTCTGAGTCAGGGAGGTAACCAATTGTGACATGTAAATCCATTGCTAGGCAACGCCCGCAACACACACGGCCAACAATATAGCAGCAGTGTTTTCTCTGTCCCCATGCAGTTTGTGCATGCTCGATGAAGGCACACAACAATACTGAGGCAGTGTTTTGTGTCCCAGTCACGTGACATTTGTTCTCAGTAGGTCCAGCCAGCGCGCCAATGGACTGGCTGGGTAGCAATCATGTGACATGTGTTTTCTGTGCGTGGTCCGTGCCAAGGAATTCTCTTCAAGACATTCGGCGATAAAACGCAGTTAAGAGTTTAGTTCTGAACGGGAGGTTGTGCAGAAAATAGTGTGGCTGTGAAGAGAAGACGTTGTGTGTAATATGTGGAGTGTGTAATTCAGTAAGACTATTATAGTTCCTCTGTTATAAATCAGTTGTCAGGAAACGGATAGTGAAGATGTTATTTATGTGTTACAAATAGAATAAGCTTTAGAGTGCTAAAATTAATTGCCGTTACTACCTGTAAGCGGTCAATAAATCCAATTACCATTCCAAACGCCATCTGTAGTCACTAATACAAGTGACAAATAAACAAAGTATACAATAGGATTGAAACTGGCAGAGCAAATGCGGCCACATACAGCACGCCTGCTGTACTATGTTTTACCAAGGCACTTAAACGCCGAGTAACGTACGGCACTGTGATGCTACTTACTCATGTATCCACTTCATGTTCTGATGGCGCTTACCTGTAACAGAAGAGAAAACGTCCTGTTAACACATGCTTAAACTGCATACTGCAGTTCCAAGTAGAGAACAGTGGTGTTAGTAAGGCAGTACCACACACATAGCACAAATACTGGCTGTTCTCAACAGAATGCGCACATGATTTTGTAGAGCCCACTGTCTGAGATATACCGATTACAGTAGGTGCGCGGTCTAAGGCATGAACTTTCTTAGCCCGCTCAAACACTGAGATCGTGGGTTCGAATCGCACTTGAGGCATATATGCCTGTATATGTTTATTCTGTGTTTGTGTTGTTCTGTGTGTAGGTAGCGGCCTTGTGATGGGCTGATCCCCGTCCAAGGAGTCCTACCGACTGTGTATAGATTAAGAAACTGAAAAAGTGGCCGAGGTGCACAAGGGCTGTAGAACCATATATAGCCTCTCCCCTACAGTGCAGATACAACAACTGTTTCGCTACTTCTTGACATACTGAAGCCCCACCCTGAGGCCACGTGTAAAAATGGGCTGTGTTCTTTCTGTCCCAGCCACCAGATAATTCACTCACTACTAGGAAACTTCATGGGCTACAAAGCATTTTTACCATTTTTAATGGAGCAGAAATACTTTCAAGTTACTTCCCATCTTCCATTCTCATACATAATAAGTGAGAAAGAAAAGAAGGAAGACAGGAAAAACAAAAGATGAAAGAAACGGAAACACGTCAGGAAACGTACTCACAGTCCTTTTGTTCCCGTCTCAACAAATCTGTTTGCAGAAATGAAGTTCATGATTAATACAGTAATAACTGTTGCAGCATTTGCAATTGCAAGTTAATGAAGTACGCATTTACATGCATGTTGACATACGGATTCAGATGGAAAGGAGTTCCGTGTAATTATCTTCTGCAATAAGAGAGCTCAGCCGATCACAGTAACAGCGAAAACCGCAAATCTTAAGGAAATTGTATTATGTAGATGCAACAGGCAAGTTCCATGTTTCTCTACATTTCGGAATACCCAGTACGCTAGAGATCAGTGTAGAAATGCATGTAGATTTTCATGTAAATGATCCATTATTTTAGTCCGTCCTTAAACATATTTAGAGTTCGTCAACACACACTAAAGCATATGTGAGAGATCCAGATAAGCAACTGCATTTGTAATAATCAGAAGGTTACATGTTTCGATGTCAGTCTTCTGCCATCATCACACTTAACATGTTGTGGCGTACAGATCCGTTAAAAAGCAGTGACTCTGCCGTTGCTAGGTAACGTGTGCAACAAACACGCACGCGACAATAGGTTTCTATTCGGTCAGCGCTGCTACCGGTGCTATGTAACGGCGCGGTAAACACACCATTACAAGAATAGAGGGGCTGTGTTTTCTGCGTGGACCGTGCCGAGGAGTTATCCTGAAGATAACTGGCGCTACAGTTCAGTTCCGGGATATTTGCCGGACAGTAATGACGTGAGGGCGGGAAACTGAAGAATCTCCAATGCTAGAAGCCGTTGCTAGGGAACGGCTGGTGAAGATAAGAGGCTGGAAGAGGCATACTTGGTGCTGCTGTGATTCGTAGAGTGTGGAGATTAGCGATAGCTTTGTAATTACTTGTAGTTCCGAGTGGTGTGCGCAAATATATCAATAAATGCAAACGCCGTCCATAGTCACGCCTCTCAATCCTGACATTATGTTCTCTGAGTATATCTATTTAACACTAATAAAAGTACTCTGTTTCAAATTTAATTAAAATCCATTCAGCAGTTCAAGACTTATTTCCTGCGTACAGATGGATGGAGCACTTTCAGCAGCAATAGCCGCTGTGCGGGACGCTAGTATGCCTCTACATGAGTGAAATCACATGCGAAAGAAAGATTCGGTTGTCTAAACTACAAGAATATTAAAAAGTAAACATGTAAACTTGTCATTGCACTCAACTGATTACGCACTAAGCCAAGAAAGTGTATGGGGGAGTGGATGCATAAATCCACGCATTCGTGATCTCGGCACTAGTGGGAGGTAAGTGGTCAGCTTCACGCCCCGGCCGCCTTGCCTGGGAAAACAGCCCCCAGAACCGGTACGGACGATGTGGAGAGGAGNTTGCATAAATCCACGCATTCGTGATCTCGGCACTGGTGGGAGGTAAGTGGTCAGCTTCACGCCCCGGCCGCCTTGCCTCTGGGAAAACAGCCCCCAGAACCGGTACGGACGATGTGGAGAGGAGAAATATCTTGCCCTGACGGAGACCAGACTTCCGACCTCTCGGCCGCCCATCCCATAGCCAGTCGCTATACTGACGGCGCTATCCCAGCCCCCTTTCCCATTTTTACTTTACAACTATATTGCAAAATAAAAATGGAAAAACTTAATGACAAGACAATTATGTTACATTCTGCTTAAAATTGTGGAAGAGACAATGAGGAACAATTATATGAATATATATCGCAATATTAACGCATAAAAAGACGACTGAAGCGATTTAGTTAGCGATATTGAAGTCAAACATTGTCGTAATCAACATTTAATTTGAAAATCATATTATTTGTCCCCACAGATAGGCCTGCTGTTTCCAAAACTTGATTTGGATGAAACAGGGTCTTTCAGAAATGAGACAGGCATAGTTTAAGCCGTTTAACCAATAACAACGGTTCGAGATTATGCCATTTCATAAATAGGCTATGCGCGTATTTGCAAGACTAGCAGTTTCAGTTCTGTCTTCGGCATTTACGAGGGAAGATGTTATACACCCAGTAGCGCTTACTCCAGTCCCTGCTTAGTGATCTAATTTTCGGAATTTCCTGGTGCACACTCCTAAGTACAGAAGCAAGACCATTTCGAGTGAACCGTCGGCATGCTGTGAGAAATCCGACCCCACACAAACCACATGAAGGAAGAAGGAATTCCTACAGCCCATGTGGGAGAGTTGGATAATACCTCTAGAGCTTCGCTATACAGCGCCCAGAACACCAGACACGTGCATCCAGACGGTTTAACAACCCATGATGAGCTAAAACTTTACAGATTAGAAAGAAGGGTAAAGGTAAGGTTGTCCCCGTACACGAAGTGAAAACGTATGGAGGCGTGGAGATATGCCTATAGATCCATGAATTTTTAACTTCAGCATTACACAGAAGCGAGTACGATAAGTTACATCAAAGTTTATTCCCTGTTTTAGGAGGCATACATAACAAACGGGAAACGGTCATAGGAGTTTCCTAAGTATAAGCAGACCATTCAGTAACGGCAAGTGAGAAGTACTGGCTTGACATAGTATGGTCGTTTATTAAAATAAATGAACTCTTACTTCCATACACATTGAGGCTGAGGACTGGAACGCCTCTGTTGGCATCACTTCACACATCAGTTTGTTTTATCTCGAGGGAACAATTTCTCATACTGAAGTCTACACATACTCCGTTCATTTGCCCTAGCATCCTATTCAGGGTAAAACGAACGCGCCGAATTATATCAATAAATTTCGTTCATAACCTATAAAGAGAGCGAAACATTCATGCATGTTCCTTCTTACAGAAAAATGAGATGCCGGACAACACAATACTCCGCCATTAACCCTTATCTCGCATCGTTAACTCTTGTATTCAGCTGTCAACTCAAAGGAACTCTAATGATCTATTGCACGAAATTCTATGTTATCCGAAATGGATCTTCTATAAATGCACGTACTTATTTCGTACTACAAACCTTCTCGCTGTCACGTGATCAGTTTAGAGTTAATGAAGTAATGAAGCATTCATTTCGCTCCACGATTCATTTGAATCAGAGAGCAACAGTGGCCTTGAAGCTCTAAAGCACGAGGGCTACTATACGTATCACTTCCCGCACAGTATATTTATGTGTTTCATAGGACTCTGAGAAAAAGGAAGGATTGTTTCCTGAAACAGCATCACTCGACTAGTATTTGTTTCGGAGATGCGATAACAATTACACTCTCCGACCTAAATAACGGTCTGCCTGGTCTGGAGAGTCTACTAAACCACAAACGGAGGTTAAGGAAACCGCGGCAAGTAACCCAGGATCCAACATGTAAAACGGCAGTTAATTGGGTCGCCAAAACCATCAGACGAGGGGCCCGTAGAAAGGCAGTCAATCGGCGGGGAAAAAAGTAACAAACTGTGAGGTCACATCTCAAGTTCTGCGGCCTATTGCAAAATCGCTTATGAAAAGGGAAGGGCCAAAGGCACCAATCGCTGCCCATGGCCCTTATATAGGAAACAAGCAGAGGTCATAATCATGAGAACGAGAGTCTCCGCAGCAGAGTACAAGGCGATGCCACACACAGAAAGTATAAGAGGCTTAAACTCGGCGGTGATCAAGCTTAGGACGTTCAAGTGACTAGGCTGCCGTTGTAGCATAAGATAAGTAAAATAGGCAAGATCTGCTTTGCAAAGACTTTGCTGAAAGGTGACTTGTATATAGTGCACAAGGAAGAATTTTCAGTAACATGCTATAAGGACCGCCTCTGTGTACTAGTGGTCAGCGTTCGATTCCCGGCGCAACCAGATTTTTGGCCGCGCCATAGCTCAAGCGGTCAGTCACTGGTTTCCCATCGCGTCGGCCCGGGTTCGATCCCGGGTGTGGTCAAGTGGGATTTGTGGTGGACAAAGTGGCCCTGGGGCAGGTTTTCTCCGAGTACTTCGGTTTCCCCTTCCAATCTTCATTCCACCAATTGCTCCACAATCAACTTCACCTATCATCTGGGGCTGGTACAATAGGCCAGAAGTGGCCGCAGTACAAGGGACTTAGTCCCACGCCACTAGCAATAAAAAACACGCTATATGTGCGATACTTGCATTTGATAAGGCAAAGCATGTTCATAAGAGAAAAACCCATCCTCCTGTGAGAGAGGACGTTACATAAGGGCTATGACCGCAAGGGTTCAGTTGAGAAAAACAATTCTGGTCGTGAACCTCAAGGGGCTTGGCGCGAAAACGAACTGATTGGCGGTAAACCTCCAGTCGTAAAGTCAGTCAGTCAGTCAGTCTCTGCGAGGTAGAAACTCAGTTTTTAGTCCACTTTCCTTGTTCTGAAAATAGCACTTACGATATCAACTAGCAGTCTGTATGTTCGAAAACCGCTCGAAAGCATGGATGTGTTGTGTGGTCCTGTGTATGTGAAGGCCATGCGAAGCGCAAATTTTCAACTCATTCTGAAGCAGAAGAAACCAAACGTCTTCAGCCATGCTAAGTAAAGACTAACTCCAATCTCCGTGCAAGAGTCCTCCTTTAAAAGCTAACAGTCGCTTAGCTGATCAAGAAATTCGGGTCATTTATGGAACCCGAAGGTGTATTACGGTGTTCACTAGAGCACGTCACTGGGCCACTGGGACATGCTACATTGGAACCAGAAACATGTTACTGAGGTAAAAGTAGAGTAAGCCGTGAATTATAAGAATTAAGTTTGTATAGCAGAAATGTTTACACATTTTACAAGACCTTCCCGGTTTCTAAAACTTAACTGTGATTTTGAGAATAACATCTGTAACACTTTGTTGTTAAAAATTTTTCGTCCTCTGCTATAAATAGAAGCGACGAGCAAAGTATGATCATGTATGAGACATAATCTTCACTGCAGGTCTTTGAACAAATCCAGTTACAGGTAACGAACCGTTAAATGGAGCCTATATACATGTACCAAAAAACAAACTCCGTGATTTTAGCCCGCAAGCGAACTATACCGACCGAGCGACCGTCGCTTGTCGGCGAAGTTAGTACCAACTTTAGCGGATAGAGGGTGTCGCGTGGTCAGCACAACGAATCCCCACGGCCTTTAATTTATGTTTTCTAGAACGGAGCCGCTATTTCCTTGAAATAGCTCCTCAATTATAATCACGATGTTGAGTGGACCCCATTGCATACCAACTATTTCTCAGGAAAAAAAAACTCTGGTAGTGACGGGAATCGAACCGTCACCTCTGGATCTGTAGCCACTAGGCGATACGTTCCTCCGAAACGTCGGTTAACACCACATATACACGGTGCCAAATCCCAGAAGACTGCTTTCTTCAGGATGTATACAGCTGAAGTTAATATTCTGGTCCACATTTTCATTTGCCTGAAGTAACAACATCTTTGAAAGCATTAGTCTGAACTCAGCATGAAGCGTTCTGATATTTGTTATTTTCTGACATCGAGTCTCATACATTATTATAACCGCGGCATACTTCTGACCTTGTTAAAAAAATATTTTCTTGCAATATCTCTGATCGAATTACATTATACAATCCAACTGGCGCCACACTGCTGACAGATAGTGAAGATATACTGTGTGTCCGTAATTACTGTCCGTTTTCACAAATGCGCATGCGTTAAATATTAACTGTATTCCCGACACGTCCACTCGGAAGGGTCTCTCCATAACTGCAAACAGGGTAGAACGACTCACCCGTGAGTCGCACACGGTCTGGCACTGGAGTGGCTTTTGAAATATTCATTTCTGTGCCTCCCAACGCCTTATCACATTTGCAGCCCCACAGCCCAGTAGATAAGACATGTTTAAAGCTGCATAAAAACTGGGTAGTGAATTAAAGTTATTTTTTTTTAGATGTAAGTAGCTCAGCCGGTATAGCGACGGGTTATGGGTTCGACGGCCTGGATTGAATTTCCGGCAGAGAAAAGTGATTTGTCTTTACCCCACAGCGTCCAGACCGGCTCTCGGGTGTACCCGGCCTCCTATCCAGTGGACACCGCGGGCTTCTTTCCAGGGGAAAAAGCGGCCGGGGAATGAAGGTCAAGAAAAGTGGAGTTGTGCCTCCACTCCACAATACGTCTTCGTGACGTGATGCCTAACTAATTAAGCACAGGGACACCTTTACCTTTTTAAGAAAGCGAAAATCTTAAATGACTTAAACATCTGTGGCCAATCACAGTGGCCGCTCGGTCTAAGGCATCAACCGTCTTCACCCGATTGAACAATGGGATCGTGGGTTGGAATCCCACTCGACGCATGGATGTCTGTGCGTTTATTCTGTTTGTGTTGTTCCGTGTGTAGGTATCGGCCTTGCGACGGGCTGATTCTCCATTTAAGGAATCATACCGACTGTGTAAAAGATCAGGAAACTGAAAAAGCGGCCAAGGTCCAAAGGGCTGCAGAGCATAGAGGGAGGGACAGAGAGATAAACATCGGCGAATTATAATTACCATTTGAAAGTCAATGCATATTTTCGTTGCAGGATCCACGATTATCAGCAACATGAATATTTACATAGCTCTAATAACTGCTGTCACGCGACACTACTCAACCTCATCAGTTGATACAATGCAGTACTAGATTCAGCAAACGATCAGGTTTCTTTTGAAGAGCGAACACTGGGGCATGTCCGAAGACGCGGCTGCGCTTTGCAGATAACTGACAAGGCACTTGAATGCTCAAACAGTCTGCAGGCACACAACACTTTACACTGGACAGGTTATCGCCTTTCCTCTTCAAGTACTTTACGTGGATAAGTGAGGGAACTCCAGTACCTGAAGAGGAAAGTGACGCCACACGTGAACCTGCAAACATTCTATCCTGAGTTAAGGACGCAGGGGAATCCCAACAACGTCATAACTAGGCGATATCATTTCTTGAGGTGGGGTGAGGCTGAGTCCACTTGCCACGCTGGCCACTATTTGGTCTACTGTACCAGGAACGGATGATAGATGAGGCTGAGTGTGGAGCAGGCTACGGAATGAGAATTGGTAGGAGAAACGGAAGTACTCGCGGAAACCTTGCCCCAGTGCCATTTCACTCAGCATATGACATGACCTAGGATCGAAAACGAGAGGCAGCGGTGGGTAGCCGACGACTAACCGCCTGAGCTACGTCACAGCATTAGGTTTAGCGCGAGACGGACGGAAGCTGTGGGTGTTCAGTGGTGTCTGGTGAGGAAATGGTCGAGATCTGCACATATTCGCGCGCAAGCCCTCAAGTTAGGTACAGACGGAGTAGAAATTGGAACTGTGTTCTTCTGAAGCACAGCGAATCAACATGCCCGGTTTACATATCGTGATGGTACAATTATGAACATAAACGTAAGAAGTAATGTTGTTCGTGTTCTTAAGCACTATGCCACGAAGAAGTATGGGGGAGTGACAATACAGCTCCCTGCATTCATAACTTCAGCACTACATGAATGTGGACGATCAGCTTCCCTCTCCGGTGGCATTAATCCCGGGAAAGGACACCCCTTCCCAATTTAGTCTGGTTCATCACTTAGGTCTACATAATCTCTATATTAATCTTTACTTCTTGTAGCGTAGTTGGTTGAGGCATTATGATGCAAGCTGGAAGGTCGCGGGCTCGTCTCCCGATGAGGTCGTTGGATTATTTCAATTGACCTAATGCTTCTGGCCGCATTAAGGCCCTGGGGTCGACTCAGTCTCTAACAGAATTGAGTACCAGGAATATTCTTGGGGGCAAAGGGCGGCCGGCGCGTAGGGCTGACAGCCTTACAGCCATCTATGAGCCGATTGTCTAGAAAATGTGGGAACCTCAACATCTCACAACCTTATGGGCATCCACGACGCCGATCACAGTGGCCGCGCGGTCTAAGCCATGAAATGCCTTCGCCCGCCCGCTCAAACACCGGGATCGTGGGTTCAAATCCCACTTCAAGCATGGATGTCTGTGTGCGTTTATTCTGTGTTTGTGTTGTCCTGTGTAGGTAGCGGTCTTGTGACGGGGTAATCCTCGGGTCTAAGGAGGCCTACCGCCTGTCTATAAGATTAAGAAGCAGAAGTGAAACGAAGCGCCTCACAGATGCCCTATGCTCCAGAGGGAACAATAGGAAATAATAATAATAATAATTCAGGGGCCGGGATAGCTCAATCGGTATAGCGACTGGCAACGGGCTGAACGACCGAGGGGTCGCAGTTCAAGTCCCGGTAGAGTCAAGAATTTTCTGTTCTCCACGTCGTCCAGATGAGCTCTGGGATCCACCCAACCTCCTATCCAACGGGTACAGCGGGCTCTTTCCCCGGAGGTAGAGCAGCAAGGCGTGAAGCTGACCACTCACCTCCAACTAATGCCGAGGCCAACAAAATGTGGATCAATACATCCACTCCCCATACGCCTTCATGGGGTAGTGTTTCACTAGTTAAGGATAGGAACAACTTTACCTTTAATAATAATTATGATAATATATTTAACGACTACGTCAGTAGCTAGGCTAAATTCGTCGAATGATAAGTTGATTAGTGAATAGAAAATTGGAAAGGGCGTGAAAGGGAGCGGTCGTGACGTAACTGGGGTATTATAACGGCATTTGCCTTGAAGCGTCAGGAAATCTAAGAAAAAAACCTCAGTCGAGACACTCAGTGTCGCGTCTGAAATTCGGGCTCGTCCCGAATACAAATTAGAGGCTTTACCGGTTGAGCCCGTTTGTCGCGTAACTTTAGAAATCAGTTCACTTCAGTATAAAATTATCCCCAAATTTTTTAAATATATTTTACAGATATATATATACGTGTTGTATTAACACCACCGGGACACTGAATATCCTGGCTGACTTCTTTTCGCGATTTTCCTCTGTCCCACCAAGAAAATCGTACCTTCAATTAGGCCACGACCACTTTATTCGCGTCCATTTCAATTCATTATTTAATCTTTTCGAACCACTCGATACGGCACAGTCCGAGTTACTGATAGCGTCGTTAAACAACGTAATAAGAAACGTAGCAAACACTTTGCGCCCCGACGCTGGGTCTGAAGCCAAGAATGTTAATAATATGTTGGATGAAATTATTGGCAAGAGACGGGGCACAGAAAACTCCACTTCTCTTGCTTCTAACTAAACTAGAAAGTTATGTTGCTGAGTTTGCAGTAGCACGTTGCTACTGAACGCACATTTCCACAACGGCTCCCGAGACAGACCGCAATGGGCTCCACGGATACGTCAGGACAGTGCAGAA
The DNA here is from genome assembly GCF_002891405.2 of Cryptotermes secundus. Classification (NCBI taxonomy): domain Eukaryota; kingdom Metazoa; phylum Arthropoda; class Insecta; order Blattodea; family Kalotermitidae; genus Cryptotermes; species Cryptotermes secundus. The sequence goes on from NW_019738371.1 coordinate 411,534, forward strand.
AGTTTAGACGACCTCCGCGCACCTACATAAGCAATGGCCTTCATTACATGCGCTGCACGCTCCACACCGTATTCCGAACGCGACGTCACTATCGACCGCAAACCAATATTCTGAGTGGGATATGTCGTCATTCACTCCATTTCGTCCTGCTCAAGTTGGGATGTTATTCTGGCTTCTGATAACAAATCCTACATATCCCTCTCCCTCTCTCACCCTCGCATCTCTCATGTTAACTGAAACAAATCCTACATCTCTCTCCCTCACTCACCCTAGCATCTCTCATGTTAACTAAAACAAATCCTACATATCCCTCTCCCTCTCTCACCCTCGCATCTCTCATGTTAACTAAAACAAATCCTACATATCCCTCTCCCTCACTCACCCTCGCATCTCTCATGTTAACTAAAACAAATCCTACATCTCCCTCCCTCATTCACCTTAGCATCTCTCATGTTAACTAAAACAAATCCTACATATCCCTCTCCCTCACTCACCCTCGCATCTCTCATGTTAACTAAAACAAATCCTACATGTCTCTCTCCCTCACTCACCCTAGCATCTCTCATGTTAACTAAAACAAATCCTACATGTCTCTCTCCCTCACTCACCCTAGCATCTCTCATGTTACTCCAAGTATTTCGATTTCCTCTGCCAATTCTCATTCTACCGACTGCTCCACATTCATCGCCATCTACCATCCGGGGCTGGAACAACACCGCAGTCAGTCGGCGACGTAGCAAGTGCACTCGGTCTCACTCCACTCCACGAACTTAAAGAAACTAAAAAAGATGCATATAGCTTTCGATGCTGATATGGCTCCCTCAAGTATCAAAAATCCTGTTCGTGGATGATGACGTAATATTCTCATTTCAACAAAAAGAAATGCATAATAATCTGTCGGTTCATTGCCACTCTTATCCCATCCGACCTCCTGCACTTCCAGTAAATCTTACGCACATTTTACTATTTTTTTTTTAAATTCGCATAGTAGGGGGTGGAGTCCAGCTGGGTCCACTCCGCAGCTCGGCCATTGATTGGCTTATTGTAGCCTGCCCCGGGTGATTATGATGGAGAATTTTGTGGAATGAAGATTGGCAGGGGAAACCGAAGTACTCGGAGAAAACCTGCCCCAGCGCCATTTTGTCCACCACAAATCCCACTTGACCACACCGGGAAGCCAGCGACTAACCGCTTGAGCTATGGCGCGGCCTTGCACTTTACTAATTCTCTTGTTGTTTCAAACAGGTCTTCTTTATGAAACAAAAGAGGTATGCTGAAACTGTGGGTCTGTTCCTTTGCTTTTCCTCACAGAGGAATCTCGATGAGGTGAGATAAAGAATGACGCAATGAAAGCACACAAACGCGTAAGCAGGACTCGAACACTGAACCTTGCTGCTATTTGGATCAAGATTCTGAACACCACTGCCAATATATTTCATACCTCTGAACTGTGCTGATTCGACTGGGGTGTATGTGTAATTAGCGCTTCCGTTCAAAGCACAGGCCTACTGAAATTACAACACTGTAAAGGTGAAATGCATTGAGTCTCCGCAGGCGTTCTTTGCACCTCAAGCGCAGTTGGTCATGTCTACAAATTAAACATATATCAAATATTTAATGTATGCTTGAAATGATGTGTTGTAATATGGGGCTATATTAAAAGAATAAAACAAATCTCATTTTCTCGTTTTAATGCAAACAAACGATACTAAAAGCTGGACGCCGTGGCTAACTGTACAGGAATGTTCGCAAATAACATCCCTAATTGTCTCGAAACCCGTACGACATACAGAAAACTGGGAACAAGATGTGTGCTTCACCCTTCTCTATAGGGCTGATACGAAACACTTTCCTCCGTGACGAATATTTACCGAGCCGCCCAGAACAACATGCAGGTCTTCACGATAGATACATTCAAATCGCTCAACTCTGAAATAGTTTATATGTTGTATCATACGTATATACCTGAGGATGACATTGTAGATGTCGAAACATGTCGGGAAAATAATATTAATCTTATGTTACATCAGGAACTTGTGTTGATGTCACATGATAATGAACAACATAAATAACAAATAAATAAGCTAGGTTGCGTGGTATGAAGTGTGTATCGTAGCTAAACTCGAAGAGCTCTAAGACATGGAAGAAGCTACCTAATCCAGCTGAGGCCTGGATGCGAGGTAACGCAGCATAAATCCTTGTCAACAAGACCACTGTTCCGTGCTATGAGGTGTATGAGAAGCATCTGGGCCATGGCTTGTTTCGGAAAGCATCACATTGTTACAGAGTACGTACCTCTCCGCAAGCGTGGCTAGGCACAGGCAGTTCTCCCTATACCGTGATTTACGCTGAGACTAAACCCTGCGAACTATTCACAAAAATGCAGCTGGTGATGTCCGAGAGATGGTGGGCTTAAGAAATCACTGACCGCAACTTACGAGGACCACTGGCAAGGTTTCCCACGGTTTTGTAGCAGAGAAGACCACCAAGACGCAAGACGAGAGCGTGGTTCGGTTCTGTTCATAATGAACACTTATGAGCCCTCAATTTAACTAATGAAAACCGATCTGCGGCTTCAGCTACTACCCTCACTAAAATGGTTAAGACGTAGGGCATAAGGAATATTCAACTGCACGAATATTGGAATCCTGTATAAGTCCATCCTTTTGCTCTGTAAACCTCAGTTGTTTGCCAATGGATGGGACGGGATGGGATATGCATCAGAGAGGACACCTGCGGCAGCCGCGCAAAGGTATTGTGTACGTGATTTATGGGAAAGTTTCTGGGCTAGGCTAAAAAAGAAATGTTGGCTTAACTTACTCAATTTTGGCTGTCATCTCCTTCAAAATGATCTCTTCGGGAACGTACACAGCGATTCCTTCGCAAGTCAGTTTCCTTAACGCTGTCGAGTGCCGCTTGTGGTTCCCTTTGGATGTCAGACACTGTTTCAAAACGTCGCCCCTTCAGTTGCATTTTCAATTTGGGAAACAGAGCGAAATCACAAGGGGCTAAGACCGGCGAGTAGGGAGGATGGGGAACGATAACCGTGTTGTTGTTGTTGTTGTTGTTAGTCACAAACTCCGTGGCTTTCAGAGGAGTGTGGGCGGGCGCGTTGTGATGCAGGAGCAGTGCGGCGCGTGTTCAGATTTTCTGTTAAGATCTCCTGGAAAACTCCAAAACTGAACACAGCGGTGTCTGCGAACTCATGGATTGTTTTGGTGATGGTCTTCGTGGATGAGTTCTCGAAATTTTTCAACTTTGCTGGTGCTTGGTCCCCCTGAACGTTTGTCATCTTCAACTGACACTCAGCTGGCCTTGAAACGTGAATACCATTCAAAAACCGCCGTCCGAGTTCAAGAATGTTCTCTAAAAGCCTCACGAAGCATTTCAAGGGTTTCGGTAGCGGATTTACCGAGCTTCACGCAAAACTTGATGTAGACACGTTGCTCGATTTTGCCATCCATCGCAAACAAAACGAGACACGAAGTCGAAAAATCACTCCTGTAAAAACAATGCGTGTTCATAGCGTGGTGTCACGTGGCAGACTAATGCAACCAATAGGGTTTCGGAAGTGTGACCTTGGCCTCCCCTCTCAAATTCTTTCACCGAGGCAGTTACAACAATAACAGTCCAAGAACTTTCCGATACCACCTCGTAAGTCATGTACGAGAGAACGGAACATTGTCTGCTGCCTCTCGCACTGTAAGGTGCATGCTTCAGAGTTCAGGGTCAGTGGATTTTGATGTCAGGTGCGTTACAGCTGGTTAGCTGCAAGTTCTGCTGCTGAACACTATTATACATTTGGGTTAAATTACTTCTTCTTCCTCTTTTTCTTCTCATGTCGTAAGACAGGCCAATGTGGCCCAAGGTCGCCCGTTTTGTGACTTTCGGAATCTTTTCGGAATGTATTCATATAGACATTAGGCAGGAATATTTAGACGGAGGGAGGGAGAGATTGGCTCACCGTAAGGCTATCTAAATAGACAAAAAGGAAATTACATATATACAACCATACGTGGAATGGGATTCGAACCTACGACCTCAGTGTTGGTGCGGCTGAAGACAGTACGCATCTTATACTGTGTGGTCATCGTTATTGGCTAGTTAAATGACTACTGCATCTAATTAACTTTATTCAACGCCTCTTCCAGCTCATGCAGGACCCAGGCCTCTTATTCAGTTCCGTAATAATTTTCCACAGACGGTAGGACTCCTTGGGTGAGTGATCAGGCCGTCGCAAGGTCTCTACCTAAACACAGGACAGGTGTACATACAAACATCCATTCGAACCCACGATCCCAGCGTCCGAGCGAGCGAAGAGAGTTCATGCCTCAGACCGCGCGGCCACTGTCACCGGTATCTAATTAACTAGTTCATTAAAATACGACTTGCTTCTCATAAGTTGTTTGCAATACTTCATATTTCTCTGATTGCCGAACGACAGGCTCGTCATGATACTTTTATATTTGGCTGCTTGTGTGTGGCCTATTTAATGATGTCAATAGCTCTCAGAATATATCGTGTGGGATAGTACGACGAATAGTGAACAGTGAATTGGAAAAGACATGAAGAAAGCAGTCTTCTGGGATTTGGCACCGTGTATATGTGGTGTTAACCGACGTTTCGGAGGAACGTATCNAGACATGGTTGGAAGAGGAAGAGCCTAATTTCAGGTACTCTCACGGTATCCGCCTGGAGGAACATAGGAATGTCATAATGATACTCAAACAAGACAGCTTGTCTCCTGACCGTCCTGACTACGAGGCAGGAGTGCTGCCCTCTTGACAGCGACGTTCGGTCATATCCGAATTCCGTGACAGTGCCTTGCGTCACACTTCATTGGGAGTCGACGAAGGTTAACAAAATTCTAGAGTCGCCGCATTAGCGTTGAGTATTCCATAAAATCTCTACTTACGTCAGCTCGATTTTATGTTACATTGATAGTTGTGCCCTTGTGGCAAGGGACAAAATATGTTTTACTCTACTTTCAAATATGCTTTTTCTTGTCAGAATATGTAATGTTATTTCCGTTTACATGAATACCAAAACGATATAAATTTCAATTCCTCTGAATATATCACACCAGACCAGCACACAGAGTTCTCACAACGAAAACCAAGCCAAGGTTTTGCAGATTTACTTACTTGGGTTATCCCACTCCTTTTGAACCCAATATAAAATTCCTCCTCAATCCCTCTTTATCATAAATATCACTATAACTTAGACACAATAACACTCATAGCAATGTCCACATGACAGATGTATTCTGTACAGGCATCGTTCTCAGGGCGTAGGCCTTACTGTACACTTCAAAATATGAAGACGATCAAGTGAAGGTGGAAGAGATGAACAGATGTATGCACGGGAAGAACAGGAATGCCCACGGGGTTTTCTGCGGGAAATCAAGAAGGAAACAAACCACTATGAAGATTCAAACGCAGGTGGGACAAAATATCAAAACAGATCTTGGGAAAACAAGATAGGGAAGTGGGGGCTGGATTAATCTGGCTCAGGATAGGGGCCAGTATCGTGTTCTTGTGAGCACGGTAAAGATTGTACGTGTACCATACAATGTTGGGAAATTCTTGAGTATCTGAGGAACTGGTATCCTCACAAGGTTTCATCTCCATAGAGTGAGTAACTTCATAAAAATAAATATTAATAATAATAATAATAATTTTTATATTTAAAATTATCGGTTTTATTGAAAAGAGACAACTATGGTATTCGTAACGTTACAGATCTATTTCAAGTCTGAATTAAAGGGAACTCAGGAAGATGGAGCACTTTCTCTTACAAAGCTCCTTTTCCACCCCAGGTTCACTATGCCAACGTTAAGGAACGAGCCCCGCACCCGTTAGGCAGGAGGCCAGATGGGCCCCAGACGCGTTCTGAACATTGCGGAGAGGAATAACTTGCACCTGTTGGAAACAGAACCTCGATTCCTCAGTCTTCCAGCCCATATCCTAGTTACAATTCCGACTGAGCTAGCCAAGATACAATTAATACTGAGGGAACGAAATGGACCTCACTTGATATCGATAAAAGGATATATGATATCGCGAAAAGATACTGACACAGTGTACCAACATACCTCTACAGAACAAATGCAGTTATGGTGCTGCTTGAGATTATGGTAACACAGTGCCCCGAGAGCACGCAGGACGCGCTGGCTGCAAACAGTGTTAATTGCCCCGAGAGCTGGATCTGCCAGCAATAATCTCTCTGTCATCAGATGTAGTCATTTTCACAAAAAAAATGCTTATTCAGAAGTGCTTCTTAGAATGTGTATTTTGTATTTTATTTCTAAATACAGGCTCTTATGACTGACTTCACAGTATGCGGAGCGAAGACACCATTCATATAATCTCTTTGTAGCATAAAATTAACCTTATTCATTGGGAACTACAAAAAAACACATAACTCCACATAAAACGTTTGTAGACGTTGGTTATTAGCAAGAATGAAATGTATGATTACTCGTATCAAAATGAATGCACTCCTATAGACCCTAAAGATTGGATTAAATAACTAATCGATAGAACGATTTATATCGATATAAACGTATTAGAAATCATTATGGAATTCCACATGGATTTGCACCGCTTTTCCTTACCTGTTGTGATAAAGTAGCAGGAAGATAAGGACTTGGGATCAAAGAGACATCACAGCAGCCACTGCACGGAGGGAACACAGAAAACTAACACTACATAGCAAGCCTCTGGATGTGATACATGGACATCCTGAATGCTTGAATAAGGAGCGGCTCGCCTGTATAGGAACATGCTTCTCATTGTAACGCGACGTCCGTCAGTTTCACATGTCGTGCGAACATAGTAACAAGGTACAGCAATGTTCAAAACAAATGTCGTCAACAGCTTAGTAACGGGACCAGGACGCCCACTGAGCCACGTACAGAGTTTAACACAATAGATCCCATTTCACCACTGAGGCAAAACGAACGACAATCCTACATAAGAACAAAATGAGAAAAACGAAGAACACAAAAAGAAAGGAACGAAGTAGAAGATATCGAAATGTGACAAAGGAAACGAAAGAGAGGCGTTGTAAAGCTCTAGTATGAGCTGGGAAATTACGATTTTTAGAAAAACAAAGAAGAAAATTAAATGGGACGTGTTCCAGGAAGACCATTAGTGGACGTAATTCTTTTCGTTTCATCTAAGTAACTGTTGTCTCATCCCACTGATCCTGTTTTTGTTTGAGGCACTGGACACGAGATCGGAATGCTGTTCACCTCTGTTCTACCTTATTTCTGCCTCAAAGCTCTGCAATACGATGACCATCTCTTAAGAGTCTTTTGAAATGATGACGCATGTAAACACCCGGCCACATCCAAGGGTCATACACTCCTGGCGACGTATCAAAAGAGTAATACTAATTATAAAGTCCGTTATAGTTTAGGCAGTAAGAAGAGACTGTTCTGTGCCATGAAGCATGTCACGTCCTCCTCTTGTTCTCCACCTCCACAGTGAATCTCGCAGAATGCTCAGTAATCCATAAATTAATCTATCATTCATAAGGAAATCTGGAGTAGATTTAATTCGGGTAATGTTTACTACCTCACGGTAGCCGAGCGGTCTAAGGCATGCATAGTCTTCGCTCGCTCGGAAGCCGGGATCGTGGGTTCGNGTTCGAATCCCACTCAGAGCATGGATATTTGTGTGTTTTTCTGTGTTTGTGTACAGGTACAAGCCTTCCGACGAGCTGATCACCCGCCCAAGGAGTCCTACCGTATGTCTAAGATCTAGAAAAACCGAAGTGAACGGAGAAGTTCATGGAGGTAGGCCTAGGCCCACTGGGGCTGTAGTGCCGGGGGGGGGGAATGTTTACTACCACTCAGCTCAGAATCTTCTGTCTTCTCGTCTGCTGTCTAAAAAACATAAGAATTAAAATATATAGAACTAGAATGTTGCTTGCGGTTTTGTATGGGCGTGAAACATGGTCTCTGATATTATGACAGGAACACACAGAACGGGGTGCTGAGGAGCATATATGAACCGAAGAGGGATGAAATGGGTTGGTATGGACTTGATTGCTCTAGCTTGGAATAGGGACCAGTGGAGGGATGTAATCCACACGGTGATGTAACTTTGGGTTCCATAAAATGTTGGCAACTTCTTGAGAACTGCGTGACCGGCGGCTTCTCAAAATGGGCTCAGCTCCATTAAGTCAGTTAGTTTGAAGGCCGAACCATAGCTCAAGCGGTCAATCGCTGGCTTTCCACCGCGGCGGCCCGGGTTCGATTCCGGGTCTGGTCAAGTGGGATTTGTGGTGGACAAAGTGGCGCTGGGGCGGGTTTTCTCAGAGTATTTCGGTTCCCCTGCCAATTGCTCCACAATCACCCTCACCTATCATCTGGGGTTGGTACATGGGATTTAGTTCCACCCCACTAGCAATAAAAAAAATAATAGTTAGAAGTGTTAGATAATAGGCGGTTGGAGAAAACTGCATAACTTGTACGTTTCTCCAAATATAATCAGAATATAATCATGTCAAGGATGTAATGGGCAGGGCATTTAGCACACATGGGGAGAAGATGAATACAGACAGTGTTCTGTGGGAAAGTCGTAAGGAAATAGACCGCTGCGATGACCGAGACGTAGGTGGGGGGAGGGGTAATATTAAAATGTATAAGGGTGATAGGATGGGGTGGCATGGACTGGATTAATCTGGCTCTGGATATAGATCAACGGCTGGATCTTGTGAAAACGGTAATTAACCTTCAGGTTCAATAAAATGTTGCGAAATTCTTGAGTGTCTGAGCAAGCAGTGGTATCTAGTGAAGAACTCAAATCAATGAAGTTAGTTATACTGTTAGGCATAGGCCTAATCTCTCTGGACACTAAACCCCTAATGACGATGCCGTGCAGAGTTGCACGCGATGGTCGCAGGTAGTGCAGACTAAAACTGCAGCTGGAAGACGTCAATAATTAATCTCAGAAGGTCTAGCTTTGTTTCAAAGTGAGCACAGACATCTCTGTAACCCAGGCAACCGGCTGGGGGCTTCAGGGTAGTGCAGGCAGCAAGCAGGGCTTATTTGCTGCCTGCTTATTACCGGTTTATTACTTGGCTTACTCTTCGACCCTGAAGACGGAGGTAATCTATTCCTCGGAAACGTCAGTCGACTTTCACTGGACTACATGACACAGCAACCCAGCTGACATGACTTCATAGTCACCGTGGCGAGAACGTCAAATGCAACAAGGTTCATAGAGGCTTGTGACTATTTGTCGTCTCTTCTGTCAAATGTAACTACAACAATTCCGGAACAACGTAAAGCAAGCTACCAACGTTCCATTGGTCACAAACAGTATCTTCAAAATATATAAATTACAATTGAAGACATATTTTATTATAAAATTTCGTAACAATAGCATGAGTGGGCCGCGCCATAGCTCAAACGGCTAGTCGCTGGCTTCCAACCGCGGCGACCCGGGTTCGAGCCTCGGTCTGAACAAGTGGGATTTGTGGTGGACAAAGTGGTGCTGGGGCAGATTTTCTCCGAGTACTTCGGTTTCCCTTGCCAATCTTTATTCCACCAAATTCTCCATCATAATCACCAGGGATAGGTACAATAAGGCAAACAGTGGCCGACGTGCCGAGTGGACCCAGCTGGACTCCACTCCCCACGGTGCGAATAAAAAACGCATGAACTGTCTTCGCTCGCTCGAATGCTGGCATCGTGGGTTCAAATGGACACATCTTAGGGAAGCCACAGACAGATGTACAGGCGGGATATCATGGCAAGCCCCCTAATATGCGGGACGTACATAACAAAGTAAATATAAAATATCGATTGAAAAGAAGTTAAAACGAATAACTGTGTAAACATAACTGTCTTGAGGAATACGGGTCAGTGACTTTTTGTAATGAATTCGACAACATTCAATATAGGAAATCATAAGAAGGCCAACAGTGGAGCAGGAAACATCAAAACCATTATTTCACCTTTGAATACAGCTCGAAGAAACAACGGACTCTAGAATCCCCATATATGCATACCACGAAATTAATTATACAGACTTTTAAAAACTTAATATAAAACAACTCCTCAGCCCTAGAAATACCAACAAAACAATTCAAGGGGAGGCTAACAAGTACGGGTATAATGTTCATCATTACTTACGCAGGAAGTTACGCAATAATTCGCGCAGAAACTGATATGAAAGTTTTCATTCGGGCTGCAGGCTGTCTACACGTACACAAAGTTCTGAAATAACTTGGTAATTTCTTTTCACTTCATGGATCTGCGCTACTATATAACCGTCGTGCAACAGTTACTTCATGGCCGTAATTACAAATATTACCCTCCATGCTTGCCAACTCTGAGGAAACAAACTCGACAATGGTTCATTTTCGCAATACTTACTTACTTACTTACTTACTTACTTACTTACTTACTCATGGAGCTGAGCCCTTCTTGAGGAGCCGCCAATTCTGCAGCTACTCAAGAATTTCCCAGCGTTTTATGGAACCCGAAGGTTCTTCACCGTNCGCGCATTCGTCTCCCCCATTCGTGCTACATGACCTCCCACCTCATCCTCCTTGACTTGATCATTCTAATTATACTTGGAGAAAAGTACAAGTTATGAAGCTCTTCATTATGCAGTTTTCTCCAACCTCCTGTGATTTCATCTCTCTTTGGTTCAAATATTCTCCTCAACACCCTGTTCTCAAACACCCTCAGTCTATGTTCCTCCATTAATGTCAGAGACCAAGTTTCACACCCATACAGAACCACAGGTAAAATTACAGTTTTGTATATTCTAATTTTTATGTTTTTGGACAACAGACGAGAAGACACACTTTCGCAATACACTTATAACATTACTGTGATCCCTTGTTGCATTAATTCCCCCACCAGCATTCCTCTCCTTTCCCAGAAAACAGTTACCATCAACTTTCTGGCAGACATTTCTTTAAAATTTTCGGCTTGTTTGATGAACGTGTGTGCCCACTGCTTTGACTGGTCTTTGGTTGCAACATTCACAAGTAAAACAGGTTTCATCACCTGTTACTCGTACGATGTGACTGAGAAGTTTATAGCTATCTTTGAGGTATTGCTCTAGAAAAGTTTACGAAAGCCGAAGCCATTCTCTGCGTCTTGTTCTCGCCAGTGAGCAATTTTGGGACACATCCTACGCAAAACCTCTGACGACAGCCTAGCCTAACTGTGATGATCTCGTAGAGAACCGTGCGTGAAATTTGTGGAAACTCACATGAATTTTCTGAATTGTGAAGCACCGTAGTTCTCAAATTCTGGTCAGCACTTTCAATAAGATCATCGTCACTCACTATAGATGGCTGACCGAATATTACGCTCTTCATCGCCGACATTTGTTAGCCCGTCTTTGAACTCTGTCTGTCATTGGCTCACAATACCTCCACTCATTACATTTTGGACTGAAACCGCGGCGCATGAGGCCGCTTTCAGACAAGACACACGGTGGCTGGACACACAGTGTCCAGCGGCTGCAAATACATTAGCGTTCACACAAGCGTCTCAGTGCCCCACGTCCAAGACACTGTGTCGCAGCTGTCTTTCCCCTTTCAGTGGCCGAGACACTGATTTGTGGTCTGGCCACTCGAAGTGTATTGAGTCGTATGCTAGCGTTCAGACGGGACATACAGAGTCTAGCGTCATTGATGAAATGGTGGATAAACATTTTGATACCTCCATCTGAATGACTGAGGGCAACATCAACGTGGGGTTCTGACATCAGAGCCACTAAGTGTGCGTGTTGTGGCGTTGAGTGGCTGTGTCCCAGACACTAGTCGCAAGCCACCATGTGTCTTGTCTGAAAGCGGCCTAATTCACGATAGATTTCCGCAGCACTCATGTTCCTAGAGCGAAGAAAGCGGATAACAGCGCGAATTTTGCAGCTAGCGGGATTACTAATTGCAGGACACAACATAACTCACTCTGTAGTGACAAGAACAAACACTAGGTGACCAGTTATGTGATGGTTTACAAGTCAATGAGTCATGTGACGCTACCGCGCATGCGCGAGCTCTCCCATCGTTCCCACATCAGTGCCTAAAATAAAAGTAAATGCAGAGAAAACAAAGAAGGCGTTCGTGTGTCGTCACTAGAATGCAAGGCAAAATCGTGACATAAAAACAGCTAACCAATCTTTTGAAAATGTTGTACAGTTCAGATATTTGAGAACAATACGATGACAATTCAAAGACGCATTCGTGAAAAAATCAAGAGCAGATCAAAATTTAATACTCAGTAGCATTCATTTCGGAATATCTCGTCTTCCCATCAGCTACCCAGGTACATTCATATTAACACACGCAATAATTGTGCCCCTTGCTTTGAATGGCTGTGAAACCCTGGCTCTCATACAAAGAAAGAGGTGATGGCTGGATCATTTTACGGCTTTTTCAGTATCTAGATTAGATGCTTCAGACTGACGATGGTTTATTAATAACGAACTGCAAATTGTCTGGAAAGAAGAGACCGTGTTCGAGTCGAAAAAAATGCCTTGGAACTTGCCTGGAGGGACCGGGGAAAACCACAGAAAATCTCAATTAGTATAACTGGTGTCCAGACCGAGATTCGAGCTAAGTACTCTCTAATTATAAGTTTAGAGCGTTACGGCTGGAAAAACCAGCAATCCCTGAAACAGGCCGTGGAGGCCCATATGGTTGTGAGCCGTCGAGGCTCCCACATTTACTAGACAATCGACTCACAGATGGCGGTGAGGTTGTCAGCTTTACGCGCCGGCAGCCATTTACCCTCCAGGAAGATTCCTGGTACTCATTTCCGTTATAGGCTGAGTCGACCCCACAGCTATATCACGGTTGGAAGGATTAGGTCAACTGGAAAATCCAATGACTTCAGCGAGAATCGAACTCGCCACCTTCTGGCTTTTAGCACAGTGCATCAACCAACTACGCTACCGCGTGCCCTAGGGTAGAACAGAGACTAAAAGTATTTAAGAACATGGAGCCGAGGACAATATTTGGCCTTAAGTTGGATGAAACAACAACAGATTGAATTAGATTGGAGAAAGTTAACGTAATTAAGAGCTTCGCAATTGGATATCCTCGCCCAAGGATGATGAATTCGATGAGATGGGCGAGTAATGTTGCACGCAAGAGAGAGTGAAGACATACAAATTGTGGGTATGAGGAATAGAATGTTTAGATGATCTAAGCATAGATAGCAATATTAAAATGAATCTTAATGAAACCGAATGGATTCATTTGCCTCAGAACAGGGACCACTAGTGGGCCGCTGGGAACACGATAGTGAGCCTTCGGGTGCCACAATTTCTCTTATATTGTTCAAGACGGAGGAAAATGCTGGAGTTATGAAACACGCCGAAACCACCATACATAGCATGAGAATGTTATAACTAAAAAATAGGCCTAAGAATTTAAATAAACGTGCAGAATTCGTTTTGGACACCTCTGCAAATTAATAGTGCAATATCAGGCCAGACTGTCTCATGTACGGACCTCGAAAGGTGCCACATCCAGATCGGCTCTGAAACCTTCAATTCAACGAATGTCAGCAGAAAAGAACTCAAAGTCTACATATGACAGTTCACATACACCCAATGACGGTGCTCAGTAGGCGTGGAGCTTTACATCCACGATGTCTTCATGCACAGGCATTTCACCACTTAACAGAGGTATACAGCGCTGCAGTTATGCTTTGTGTTCTGTAAGCCGTACTTTCGCAACGGCATCGAGCTCCTTACAGTGAGGGTCCGTAACAAATCTAGCGAAACAGCATGCATTTGAAGTTAATGAAGCAACCCACTTTGTATTCAGTTCATGTGGACCCAGAACGCAATAAGAACTCGGAGGAACTCAGAACCGAAGAACCATTTCCAAAGTTCAGTAAGCCTAATACCGGCTCCGGGTTTTCTATTGTTCGAAGCGGCTTATCAGATCAGCCGCTCTAATGCCAGGTCAAAACGTTTCGCCTTCACAAACATTACGCTATAAAGCAACGTCTTTAATAGTGCAAACCTTATAGCAAAGAACGGGAGTATAAGCTACAGATAAAAAGATATGAAAGGGAAAACAGGGATACCATTCGATGTAATGACAGAACACTACAGCTGGGTTTGTTGTACAGATGTAGAATGGTCATACATTTCCGTGGAAAATTGTTTCCCTTACAGAAGGTTAAAATCTTGAGCGTTTATAATTTACCAATTACATACTTCCATGCAGCAATCAATTTCTGCACCACAGCATGTATAACTAACTCCGTGGCCTGTAGTCCGCAAGCGAACTATACCGACCGAGCGACCGCCGCTTGTCGGCGAAGCTAGTGGTGCCAACTTTTGGGGATAGAGGGTGTCATGTGGTCAGCGCAACGGATCCCCACGGACGTTAATTTCGGTTTTCTAGATCGGAGCCGCCATTTCCTTGAAACAGCTCCTCAATTATCATCACGAGGCTGAGTACCCCGTTCCAGACCCACTACTTCTCTGAAAATCTGGTAGCGCCGGGAATCGAATCCGGACCTCTGGATCTGTAGCCAGGAACTCTGACCACGAGACCACAGAGGCGGTCACCACAGCACGTGTACAGAAATTTAAACCCACATTTAGAGCCTCCAGCTGCCTTTAGTGTCCTGTGAGGCAGCTTTACAATTTGAAAGCTTTACTTCGCATGTGGTTTTCTGGGTTTCGACATATGCATCCTCCATCTTCAGGGTCAAAGTGAACATTGCAAATTCCTCCAAACCGTTCGTATCCAAATACAAGATTACACGACATCACAACCCAGAATATTACCAATCTGAACACCCACTTTGGGAAAATCTTAAATATTGCATAATTTTTTCTTCTAAACATAATTATATCCCAATTAAAGGAAACTGTTTCAAATTACCACAAATCGTGATATAATCGTACGACTGGAACAGGGATATTGCTCACAACGTATATGAGCTACTTATTTGGTCATATCAGTCGGATTAAAATCGACATGCATACTCTGGTTGTGAAAATGACGATACGATAACGGAATTTCAGATCTTGGAAAAGGCCATCGAACTTTGATCAGCTGAAGTAGTGATCTGATTGCTAGGAGAAACCTAATATCACTGAGCAGTTCATACTAATACTCGTGATTGAATTAGGGATGCATGACTGAACACATGAAGACAAAACTCCGGTAACCTAATGTTTGTTAGAATAATCACAGATGAAATGGTACAAGGCGGAATCAACTTCTTTTTATTGCTAGTGGGGTGGGACTGAGTCTCTCGTACTGCGGCCACTTCTGGCCTATTGTATCAGCCCCAGATGATAGGTGAGGGTGATTGTGGAGCAATTGGTGGAATGAAGATTGGCAGGGGAAACCGAAGTACTTCGAGAAAACCTGCCACAGCGCCACTTTGTCCACCACAAATCCCACTTGACCAGACCCGGGATCAAACCCTGGCCGACATACTAATACACATGCGACTAACCGCTTAAGCTATGGCGCGGCCAGTCGGTGGAATCAGCTATCTTGAAATGCTATTGAACCGCGCCATAGCACAGGCGGTTAGCTATGGTTAGCCGGGTCGATCCCAGCTCAAAATATGTAGGATTTATGGTGAACAAAGTGTCACCAGGGCAGGTTTCCTCCTGGTATTTCGGTTTCCATTCCACCAACTGTTCCACATTCATTAATCTTCCTATCATCAACGTCATGCAGTCTCCATGTTGACAGTGTCATTACATAACAACTGAAGGACTTCAGAATACAGCCCTCGAAGTTCTGTGACGAGGGGATATCATTAATTTAAATACTTAGGGTCAGGATTTTATTATCGGGGCTTCTCAAAGTGAGGAGTATTTCCTTTTGGTGATTCGAGTGTTACAGGTTTAGTATCGTATTTGGGGACCATAGAGTTTAATCTGCTCAACTGGACTGTTTGAGAGCACAGTAAAGAGGAATGCAGCGGGAGACTAAACAAAATAAATGTAAACACAATTTTCCTTCTTGTCGTCTCCAGTTACGGAGGAAACCAAGGGCAGCCGAGCCCAAACATAGGCTCGTCTTCTGTACAGATGCTTCTAAAGTCTATTTTAGAAATTGTCCATCGCTATGTCCAAATAAGAGCGCTATAATATACTGAGATTCATACATTTCATCTTAAATACTTGTTAATAACTTGCAGTAATAGCCGGTCACGGTAGCCGAGCGGTCTAAGGCATGTACTGTCTTCGCTCGGTTGGAAACCGGGATCGTGGGTTCGAATCCCACTCAGAGCATGGATATTTAGTTTGTATGTGTGCGTTTTTCTGTGTTTGTGTACAGGTAGAGAGGCCTTCCGACGAGCTGATTACCCACCCAAGGAGTCCTACCGAATGTGTAAGATCTAGAAAAACCGAAGTGAACGGAGAAGTTCATGGAGGTAGGCCTAGGCCCACTGGGGCTGTAGTGCCAAGGGAAAAAAAAAACCTTGCAGTAATAAGCACCATGTCATATAGCAACACGTATATTTCGGCACCCATATGAGGAAGCAGTCGATCTGTTGCATTTAGCTCATGGATTCAGGTAAGAGTTGCTGTTACATTCCCTTACAACTCAAAAGAGGTCTTCTTACATTCGCTCAAGTACGATTACAAACATAAACTCAATTGCCTGATACTAATACACGTCCATCACTACGAATATTGAAGCACGTTTACTGTCAATACACTTGTATTCGGCTTTACATTTTAACGGCTCTTAATGCATCGACGTTAGTACAATTAACTTTCTTGTGAACAGAAGTCATAGTTGGCACTAAACTTCACCGACAAGCGGCGGTCGCTCGGTCGGTATGGTTCGCTTGCGGACTGAAATCACGGAGTTTGTTTTGTTTTGTGAACATAAGTATTCTCGTCACAACGAATACACAGTCAACAGATTCTTCTAGTGACCACCGTGGCCAGCAGATGTCCAGCAGCACCAGCTCGCTTCCTCTTTTCTTTTTTCTTTTCCAGTCTTCCTTTTTCTGTATAATTACAAATGTCATTTCAAATTAATTACTTTCATGTTAAATAACTGAACACATGCATATGCACTGCACATTCACCTTCATAGGAAAACACACTCAGGTATGCACATCTACACATTTTAGGGGTTACCATTTATAGTGATCCTTCTACATACATAAGATGGTAATGACTGGATGAAATCTCTGAACTTATCCACTTCTGGGTCATCACAGCAGCAAAGTGCCCGGCGATATCGCATTGCATGAATCTATGTTTGCGGCAGGTCACGAACTAGCGAGCAGTCTTTTGCGTTTATATATAGTATCTGAGAAGTTATACTACTTTGATATACATATGTAAAGTGTAGTATATTATATAAGGGAGACGGTTTACTATTGCTTATTTGTGCATGTTATTCGTGGGACATGGGGTTTAACGTCGACTGCGACGCATAATTGGATTCTAGGACTATAAAGGAACATGGAAGTTGATAGTACGAAAGCTTATATAACAAATGAGACTTCCAGTTGAATTCTCAATGGTTGTTCCATTAATTTCATATAATGTAATGGGAAATTCATTTCTATGTAACGAGTTTTCATATAAGGAAAAGCTCATAGAGCACAGCCCTCCAATAAAACTAGGAATTAATGTAATAACAAAATTAGACCCAGAGTCATAATCTAATGCTACCAAAGTTAGATGTAGCTTTGCCCAATATATTTAATAACATATGACAAGTCGACACTGTAGAAAAATACCTTAGGAAAAACAGCTAACTATGTATATGTTCTTTATTATAACCGTCATAACACAACTATATTAAGGTCGGTGCCTAGTTTGGCTCTGCTACACGTTTCGGCTACCAAAAGCCATCATCAGGCAAATACCTGGCCAACATATATACACCACTGAACTGCAGTACTAATAAAAATGGATACAATAATATTATTTATATTAAAATACTTGGCGTAAAAATATAACAAATTGCATTATATAAAACAAAAGTTATAGTATAAAACAAGAATAAAATTCTTCGAGTGATGCTTTACGTCATCGAGTCAGTCGTTGGTTTTTGTGATTTTGTTGCGTTCCCACGGACAAATTGGAGTATTCTATATTGTGTGTATATATAATAAACTGTTCTGGAGGCTCGTGATGTAGATGGAGTAATATTACAATACTTTGTAAGATGAGGCACCGACTAAATAATTAACATATGACAAGTCGATACGGTAGAAAAATACCTTAGGCAAAAGCGCCAACTACATACATACAACATTCTAAGAACAGAAATAAATAGAATGCTGGGACGCAAATACAGCGCCAAGGAACAACTCAAGTGAACCGAACCTCGGTCACCCTGCAGCCATAACATTAGTATTCACTGACTCCTGAACAGCTGCTGTACTTAGTGGCTGAGGTCCAGCTGCGAGAGTTATTATTACAATGACATCTAGTTAGGTAAATGTCCTTCGTGAACCTGGCTCACTCAGTGCACTTCCGGTACATTTGAATAGCCCGACAGCAAACATAAAACAGGCAACCATGAATATGAACGAGAATGCTATACACTTAGCCATTTAAATGTTGCACATTTCTTTCTTTGCACTGTACCAGTACAGCAATAGCATTAATGTGTGCTAAAGGCATGATTCGCTCAATAAACATTATTGATATTAGTTTTTGTTGCGGGTGCTTCCCGACGCTGTCAATAGCTGTGCCACATAACGTCGAATGGTAGGGTGACATGTACGAATATTTTGAATTGGAAAGAAAACGGCCTTGACATAATCGAAGTGATTTCCGGAATTTTTCTGGAGAAACTGAGGAAAATCAGTAATGATTACAGTCAGAATAGCCGGTGTTGCCACCAAGATTCGAACAGAGCACCCCCCCCCATTACACGCTAAGAGCGTTACCGCTACAGTAACTTGCTCGGTGGTATATACCCTGTGAGGGCCGCATGAAGATAGAAAGTGGGTTCAATACATAAAAAGGACTGTAAACCTCAGTGGGAAATGCATATTTTTACAAACACAATGAACAACGCGCAAAGAATGGGGTCAATGTCACTAACCTTTAGAAGCACAACGCGTAAAATAAATCTCTAATGCAGAAGTTAAATAGAACATGTAAACCATCCGGCCCAGTGAGTATTTTCGCAGTTGTTCAGCATTTACGTGCAGAAATAAGGAACAAATTCGCACAAAATTCTGGGCACCGGGTCGTCATTATGCCTAACTTCAACACAACATCGCCTAGAATATCTATTTCTTGCCTCATTACTGCAAATGTATGAGCCTTAAAAGACAGCAGGAAATATCACTATCTTTTCCCTACCCGATATCCCTTTTGAACGTTTACCGCCTACCCTCTTTTCCAATTCCCCCCTTTCCAATCTTTTTCATCTCTTCGTCCTATCTCCAGTATTTCCCTTCCTTCCTCCCTCTCCTTAACGTTCACATATTCCCTCGTCCGGTCCTTCCGTTACTCCAATACTTTCATACTTTTATCTCTTCCCTCCGTATTTTCCCCAGTTTTCCCTTTTATGTGTACAACTTGTGCTCATTTCCCTCTCCACATTCCAACAACGGGAGAACATAGTTCCACCCCCCCCCGTATCTTGGTTACGAAAGAAGATATT
>NW_019738371.1:431159-584621 GCF_002891405.2 Cryptotermes secundus
TTTTATTGTTAGTGGGGTGGGACTAAGTCCCTTGTACTGCGGCCACTTCTGGCCTATTGTACCAGCCCCAGATGATAGGTGAGGGTGATTGTGGAGCAATTGGTGGAATGAAGATTGGCAGGGAAACCTAAGTACTCGGAGAAAACCTGCCCGAGCGCCACTTTGTCCACCACAAATCCCACTTCACCAGACCCGGGATCGAAATCAGGCCGCCGCGATGGGAAATCAGCGACTAACCGCTTGAGCTATGGCGCGGCCAAGAAGATATTACCGTATTCCCGTATTCAGCCAACGGTGCGTTCGGATCTACATACACACACATAGCATACATGTCACATACACGTGGAAGGATCAGAATGTTCCCCTTTTTAATAGTATCAGAAAATTCCGCTTCAGGTTTGAAGAGTATGCCAATGCCTGATTCATCTTGGTTTCTTGCTTGGCTTATTCTTCAACCTTGAAGATGGAAGGAACATGTTCCTCCGAAACGTCGGTTTATTCTAAATGGACTACACGGCGTTATACATCACAAGACAGAACTCTTCAGTCATGTTATCTCCAACAATTCACTCGTGGTGTCACAGCCGACTTAAATGGGGAAGTTCTCAACAAACAGAGAAACAATCTAATCAAAGTAGCTCGAATAGCGACGGTCACGACTGTAGCGTGAGGCATACGATCTGTTAGATGGTTCTCACGGCATAAATTTAAGATCCTGTAAGCGGTAATCTTATCTGCCTTCTCAACAGACAAAAATGTACCTACTGAGCCTGCCTTTTGCCTATCCGCAAAACAGCTTCGGCAGAGTTCAAAGTTAAGTATCGTATTTTGTAAGCATTTTTTTTCCCCCCTTGGCGCTACAGCCCCAGTGGGCCTAGGCCTACCTCCATGAACTTCTCCGTTCACTTCGGTTTTTCTAGATCTTACACATATGGTAGGACTCTTTGGGCGGTTGTCAGCTCGTCGCAAGGCCTCTACCTGTACACAAACACAGAAAAACGCACACAAACATCCATGCCCTGAGTGGGATTCGAACCCACGATCCCGGCTTCCGAGCGAGCGAAGACAGTGCATGCCTTAGACCGTTCGGCTACCGTGACCGGCATTTTGTAAGTATAGCATTTCTAATTTTATATTCGAACACTTAAGATGTGCAAACAATTTTCCTGAAAACATTACACGATTCCTAAGACACAAAAATTGTAGACCTTAGCCTGCATTTGCTAAATTCTATTTGGGCCCAACAAGGAGAAGTACCGGGAGGCTAGCGCAAAGCTAACCTTCACGTTTCACCAAATATTATTCAGTGAGATCAGACACGAGGAGATAGTGGGCCGGCCATTAAGCACATATGAGACGGGCGAGAATGCCACACAAGATTCTACTTAGACAATGTAGAAGAAAGAGACCGCTTGGAAGACCTAGATGTAAACCGTAGGATAACATTAAAATGGATATTTAAGAAATAATATACGAAGTTGTGAAACTGGTTCATTTGGCTCAGGATGAAGCGGGCTCTTGTGACCACGAAAATGAACCTTCGAGTTTTATGGGTTGGTTGGTTATTTAATGACGCCGATGATAGGACGATGTTGGTGGGATGAGAATTGACGGGGAAGGTAGTACTTGGAGAAAACCCACCCCACATGTCCTGACCTGGAATTTCGGGTTCTATAGAAAGTGGGAAATTTATCAATTTATTAGCTAGTCACAAAGGAGTGTGGCTCCATCGAATCAGTTAAGCTACACACCTGCCCGTCTCTTCCAGCATTCAACTATAAACTTAGTTTCATACACTCTAAAGCCCTTTAAAGACTGGATATCTTACAAATAAAGCATAAAGTTCAGTTCGTACCTCGAAGGGAACACAAAGCCCAACCGGATAATGCTGTTTACGGAAGAAGTCATAGTTTGTTTCCAGAACCGCACGAAACACACAAATAAATTCTATAGGCAGAATGCAGAGCTTCAGTATGTTGAAGCAGGTAACGTCTTAAGCTTTACTGCATCATACTCCAAATAATGCATTAAAAAGATTATCTGATTTACTGGTATGTCCTATACACTCAGCGACTAATTTGAGGGAATAATCTCTTGACTTCACATCTACGAATATTACAATATACTCGTATTATAACTGTTATGTTAACTGTGGTTTTTATGGGTGTGAAACTTTAACTCTCATATCGAGAGCATAAGGTGAGTGTATTTGAGGATAAGGTCCTGAGAATATAAGGGACTAAGAGGGATACTAGGCAGCGCCATAGCTCAAGCGGTTAGTCGCTGGTTTCCCACCGCGTCGGCCCGGATTCGATCCCGGGTCTGGTCAAGTGGGATTTGTGGTGGATAAACTAGCGCTGGGCAGGTTTTCTCCGAGTACTTCGGTTTCCCCTGCCAATCTTCATTCCACCAATTGCTCCACAATCACCCTCACCTATCATCTGGGGTTGGTACAATAGGCCAGAAGTGGCCGCAGTACAAGGGACTTAGTCCCACCCCACTAGCAATCAAAAAAGAGGGACACTACCAGGACGCCGGAGAAAATTGCATAATAAGGAGCTTCATTTGTACTCCTTCCCACTAAACTTCATTACGATGAACAAACCAAAGAAGATGAGACAAGGAAGGCAGGTAGCACGAATGGGACAGAAGAGAAATGAATGTGAAATTTTGGTGTGACACCCATACGGAAAGAGATAACTCGGAAAACGTAGGTGTAGATGGGAGGATAATACTGTAGTACTCCATAAACAAAAAGGTTGAGAAAGTGTGGACTGGATTCATCTGGCTCATGGCAAGAACCAGTGGTTGAGTATCGTGAACAGGGCAACGAACTTCAGGCTTCCATAGAAGACAGGGAATTTCTCGAGTATCTAAGTGACTATTCAGGTTCTCTTCCACGGACTTAGCGAGTTATCCAGAGACTAATGCCTTTTATGAACTCTCGAACGTTCTCATCAAAATGGTATTTAAAACGGAACGCTCGCACGCAAGTCCTTTTGTACGTAAGTGGGACTGGCTTGGAAATCGCTGTTCTAAATCCGTTCATATTTGTGTGCACAGATGAAGATGAATCGGCTACCGTAGCTGCCCTTTTATATCGAACGGCTACGCGGACTCAATTATAAAGTCTGAAAAGTGCCTCGAAACCAGCGGAAAACATGTTGGGGTAATAAAGACATGTCTACATCTGTCAAAAACAGTAATCAGCGGGAAGCAAAACGAGTTCAGCGGGGTTCCTTTTAAGAAAAGGAGCAGTATCAATTAATACGTAAATTCCAAGAGCACAAATCAATGCCAGCGGCAGTCACGTGACACTGTGAAGACGACAATGGCGTGTCATGTGCTGGCTGAGCGCTCCCACCGTGAGATCGCCTGCAACTGACGACGTAAATCAAGTGAACAAAGACAGGATCCCGCGGCCCCTTACAATTGAACAGTAACTGAAGAACATGTATGTAAATCGCAGAACCCTTGTAATTAGGCCTCGCTGTGCAAACCACAGATCTGACGTTCTCACAGCGGTCGTTATGAAGACTACTACGTGTCTTCTGGCATATAGCGCCGTTCAGTCTGCTGAAAGTCTACGGACGTTTCGGAGGAACATATCGCCTCCGTAGTCAGGTTCGAGGAATAAGCCAAGCAATGTACAATATATATTGGTATCTTGGTCGGCTTATGCTTCTGCCCCGAATATGGAGGCGATATGTTCCTCTGAAACGTCGGTCGACTTTCAGCTAACTACATGTCGTTATATCCCAGGAGATAGTACTCTTTAATTATCTCAGTGGTTTGCCTACATTCTCAACGTGAATGTAACTACTACTCGCCCTCCACTATCTGCAAAATATATAAATAGATTTTGTTCCTTCCAAATCCAATTTATTTCTGAACAAGGCCCAATACAAATTATTCACAAATATATAAAAAACAAAGCTATCCCTATACCAGGCCGTGAATGCCCATACGGTTGTGAGACGTTGAGGGTCCCACATTATCTAGAAAATAGACTCAAAGATGGTGGTAAGGTTGTCAGCCCTACGCGCCGGCCGCGCTTTACTCCACAGGAAAATTATTTAATTAATTTCTGGTACTCATATCTGTTAGAGGCTGAGTCGACCCCAGGGCCATAGTGCGGCTGGAAGGAATAAGTCACTTGAAAAAGTCCAATGACCTCATCGGCACCTGAACCCGCGACCTTCCGGCTTATAGCATAGCCCCTCAACCAACTACGCTACCGCGTGCCCCCTCACAAATATATAGCCAAATATAAATATCAGATTGGTCTGGACCCATACACTCGTACATGTTTAGCCCTGAGATATTGTGCTAAAAGATTCATTGGTGAAGAAAGCCTTGTGTAAGGAAGAGTTAATATCCTAATCAAGGTAGTAAAGCTGTCCCTGTGCTTAACTAATTAAGCACTACTCCATAAGGTATATGGTTGTGTGGATGTATGGATTCACGTTTCCTTTACATCGGCACTAATTCGAGGTGAGTGGTCAGCTTCACGCCGCGGCCGCTTTATCCCCAGATAAAGAACCCCAGATATCCATTGGGTGGGCCCCAAAGCCGGTTTAGACGACGTGGAGTGAAGAACATTTTTCAGCTTACCGGGATTCGAACCCCGACCCCTCGGTGGTCCAGCCCGTAGGTAGTGGCTATACCGGCTACGCTATCCCATCTCCATATCTAGGCACTACAGATGGCATTTCCCTGAAAGGGCGGAAGAAATCCAAGAGAGCCTCAGTCATGTTAACCAGTGTCACAACCGAGATACGAATAAAGACCTCCCAGACAGAAGCCTGGAGGGTTACTGTTACACCAACCCGGTAGGTAAATATGAGATGGGATAAGGATTTCATGTGAAGCGTATACATGCACGTAGATCCAATCTGTTTGAGAACATGGGAAGCGAGAAAAGTTACTGTTTTAACGACTATACGAGGCTGCGCCATAGCTCAAGCGATTAGTCGCTGGCTTCGCACCGCGGAGGCCCGGGTTCGATCCTGGGGGTGGTCAAGTGGGGTTTGTGGTGGACAAAGTGGCCCTGGGGCAGGTTTTCTCCAAATACTTCGGTTTCCCCTGCCAATCTTCATTCCACCAATTGCTCCACAATCTCCCTCACCTATCGTCTGGGGCTGGTACAATAGGCCAGAACTGGCCGCAGTACAAGGGCCTTAGTTCCACCCCACTAGCAATAAAGAAAAAAATTACGACCACACGGAGTTCCGGAGACACCAGACAGCATGTGAACGTACCATTACGTTCTACTAAAGGTATAACGTTCCTGTCATCACCAAATCAATAAACCATTTCTGTTTGAAAGGCCGAGGTGATGTTTGCTCGAAGGAGCATTTCTCCCCAAATATCACTGACGTTCTTGCTGTCAATGACACCATTAACCCTACACACAACATCACACAATCTATATCTCTGTTGACTTTACCCTTACATTACAAAACAGATCTGGTTTTATTTTTCTCTTCGTTAATAAATTCGATTAGTCATTAATCAAATGACGAACTGATTAAACACAAATTTAATTATAACGCCACGTTTTATTGGCAGTTATTCAAATATGAGAAGGTGGTTGGACTATAAACATGACTGCGGCAGTTGTAAAGTTGGCAATGACGTTTGTTTTATGATCCCTCGCATCGGCTGAATGGAAGTCACATCCAGTTTAATTCGGGATTACAGTGTGGTCCTGTCCGTCTGTAAACAAATGCAGACTTGCAGGACAGGGGAAGAGTGAAAATTAGTGTATACAACGACAATTACACGGTCTTAATTGGAATTCGAGGTAATATCCTGGAAAACGTATTCAATTGGAAACTTAGGTTTCACGGAAGTGAAGTTTCGTCCTTCGCTTCATTCAATTCTTCTCCCCCTCCCACCACCAACACAACCCCTCCCCCCTAAGTTCCTCAATCAGTTGTGGAATGTGTGCCCAATAAGGGCGGCAGAATGCCATTACGGACCGTAGGCTCAGTTAATTCCGTTTGCTTTAAAAAGTAAAATTCTCGATCATTGGAACGGCGTATTTCACGTACATACTCAGAACAGCCACAATTGGCCATGCTGTTTATTTCCATGGTCATCATTTATTTACAGTTCGAAATCCATTGCAAACATCAAGCTTTATGCAAAGCGCGATAATAGAAAATAAAGTTATAAATACAGGTGAAGTGACAACAATATAGACAAACTATTAGTAAAATATTTGAGAAAATTGTCCATTATATGCAAGATACTCAGTGTCAAGTAACATACACATAATAGAAGCTTTATGCAAAGCGCGATAATAGAAAATAAAGTTATAAATACAGGTGAAGTGACAACAATATAGACAAACTATTAGTAAAATATTTGAGAAAATTGTCCATTATATGCAAGATACTCAGTGTCAAGTAACATACACATAATAGATTTCAGAAAATATCAATAACTGTAACTTATCACAACAAGATTGAAGGAATATTAATACACAGGCAGTACCCATACCATTCCGAGCAATCTTACCAGTTACGTGGAATAAAATTGAATACGTATCCATAATTGCTATGTACTTGTCTTCGCTTGCTTGGAAACCTGGATCGTGGGTTCGAATCCCACTCATGGCATGGATGTTTAGTTTGTGTGCGTTTTCCTCTGTTTGTGTACAGATAGAGGCCTTGCGACGAGCTGATCACCCGCCCAAGGAGTCCTACCGAATGTGTAAGATCTAGAAAAACCGAAGTGAACGGAGAAGTTCATGGAGGTAGACCTAGGCCCACTGGGGCTGTAGTGCCAAGGAAAAAGAAAAATGTATCCATAATTGAACCAAGAGGTGTATAATTTTATTCATTTAGTGGTTACTAAGACTGCCAGTAACGTACCGTAGTCAAACGTATCTAAATGGGTTTAGGGACCTTAGATTCTATGCCAGGACTTCCGGATTTACTGAGGTTGGCACTCGGTACAATAATGAAGGCTCTGAAACATTACTGGATGAATTCCAAGCAGTTCATTTGTTGGGTCACTGATGTGATGTACTCAGGGACAATTTTAGAAAACTTCTGTACTCATATTTCTTGAAGCAATTATTTTGAAATATCTGAATTTATATTATGTGGTATTTGAAGCAGATTAACTCATAGGCCCATACCGTGTAGCCCTGCATAAGTTAAATCTGAGAAGGGCCAGAGAAGTGAACCCGCTATTGCAACGACGTGTTAGTGGCCAATACATTTGGAAACTACAGTTTAATATGGTCATGTCAGTAAACAGGTGACATGCAGATTAACGAAGTGGTCACCAGTGGATGTGGGGTGGCAATTCTTTGCTGTGATATTCCCAGCAAGAAAGTCTACCCCCATATACACAGGCCACTTTGAACAGATACACGTACATCAATAACACAGGACAAATGTGTACAACTCAGGAACACTTATGCTGTGGCACTAACTTCTATATTTATATCCAGTCTTGACGCAGCGAAACATCTCGAGATTCCTCAAATTCTAAAGGCGATCGTTACACTTGCTTGCAAAAGCTTACAAACATCACAGTGTCAGGCGAGACCTCAAGCTTTGAGACGTGCAGTCTGGTACACTGTTTCCGTCATTTCGGAGAAACCTCCTGCATACATTTTAGGATAGAAGATATAGGCAGTAGGTTTCGCCAAAATTTTTGTAAGAATTTACCGGACTATACGGCGTCAATATCGGAAGATGACGACAGAGGTTCTTCAATTACAAATTGGATTATAAATAGAACTTTAGATCGACCAGTTTCCTATATTCTTCTTAATACAAAACAAGCCAATAATTGGGTCATCTCAGAACAGGGTGAGGCATATCACCTTGGCCAGGAACGTCTGTCTCGACTGGCTATGGCATCTCAGAACATACATCGATACTATTTATTTACCAATATATTCTAACATCTGAAGAACTTGTGTAATTTCGGCTTTGGGGGTACAGCTGTTCCGACGTTTCTGCCTACACTGAAATCGTCATATGAAGTGGGAGCAAAAGTGGAGGAGTGCTATCCAATGGGAAGCAACCACGTGCTTAAGAAAAGGGGTTTGTGAGAGCAGGGTGGCACTGAAGACGAATACTTCATCATCATCATCATCATCATCAGCATCAGTAATCTGTCAGACGACTGGTCCACAGTCTCTTCCAAAACAATTCCTCCACTTAATGCGATCTAGAGCTTTCTCCTTCAAATGACAGTATCCTCTTCTGTCCCCAAGGTCATCCAGCATCTTCTTACGTCTTCTTGTCACTTCTATCCGCCCTTCTATCTTTCCTTCAATAACTTCTTTTACAAGGCACTTACCGCGTAAGATATGACCAATCCAATTAGCCTTCCGTTTTATTATTTCGTGTAGGATATTCCTCTGCTCACTGACTCTAAATAACACTGCTTCATTTCTCACATAATCGGTCCAACTGATCTTCTCCATCCTTCTCCAACACCACATTTCGAAGCTTTCCAGATGATTCTGATCTACTGCCCTAAGTGTCCATGTTTCAGCCCCATACAGAGCTATGCTCCAAATGTAGCATTTCACTAGTTTCTTCCTCAAATTTAAGTCCAATTTGCTGGTAAAAAGATTCTTCTTCTTGCTAAATGCAGCTTCTGCCATGACAATCCTGAATTTAATTTCACTAGTACACCTTCCATCATCTGTTAACAAGCTACCCAAATATTTAAAACATTTCACATTCTCCAGTTGTTTTTGGTCTATCTTTATTGTGACTGGGGTTGGTTGTCTCGAAATTTTCATTACTTTTGTTTTCTCCACATTCATTTCCACGCTATAGCACCTTCCAATTTCGATTAGTCTATCAATCATGCCCTGTAGCACAGTTTCTTCCTTAGCCATTTACACAAGGTCGTCTGCATATTTCACAGTTTGAATAATTTGGCCTCCTAATTTGAAGTCTCCGAGCCCATCCAGAGCTTCCTTGGTAAGGCATTCGCTGTACAAGTTGAACAGAATTGGTGATAAACAGCATCCTTGTCGAACTCCTCTTCCAATCTGCACACTTCTTGTCTCCCCTCTGTCCAGTCGTACTCTAACTTTCTGATCCATGTACAATTTGCTTTTGAGACGAATACAAAGTGAACGAAAAGCTGACGAGCGCTGTTTTACAGTTTAGTAGACAGACATCAAGGTTCCGCAAGAACCCTGAAGATGGAGACGGCAGGTAACACTTTACCAAGTTACACGGCGTCAAATCCCATAACATAGCCACCTTCATAGTCAGTGCCGACAGAACAATGAATGTCACATAACTGAAGTCTGGCTTCAGATCTTACCGTCGAATCCACAAAGTATTAATTATAGCATGCGATATTTCCGAAACTCGAAATCAGTGATATTTTTAGTATAAATTCCCTCCATATTGCAACGGATTTGTTCAATGCGTTGCCAGGCAAGAGCTCTGTAAACACGGGCTGTTTTTTCCGTGGCCGCGGTGACGTCACGCAGCGGTGGGTGATGGTCACGTGACATGTGTTTCCTGCGATGCGTGTCAGTTCCTCGGCTCTATAAGTGACAGAATTCGTGACAGCCAAGGGAAGTTCGTAGTTGAAGAAGAGTACAAGAACTCAGCCTGTGAAGATCTAACGTGTGATTTGAAGACTTTATGTATGAGTAATATATGGAGTGTGTAATTAAGTAAGATTGTTATAGTTCCTGTGCGATCAATCCGTGAAGACTACTGCAGATAGGCTGAAGATATTAGTGTGGAGTGATTGTAAATTGTGTAAAGCAACATTAGTATAATTAACTGTAGTTACGACCTGCAGGTTGTTAATAAATCCAATTACCAATCCAAACCCGCGCCTTAGTCACTGTGACACGTGAGAATATGTAAGATGGACCAGATGCCAGTATCTTCCATATTTTTATTAATGACGCAACGTATTTCGCTTCCCTCAAATATTCCAGCAGTCTCGTTACACGGAACAAGAATCACTCTGCTCACTACAGGCGCAGTTTGTCTTTCTGCTGCACTGTACTTCTTTAATGCCCATTAGCAACTAATAACTGCGGAAACACAGCATGAGATCACTTAAATTGACTCAATTACGAAGAGCGCTATACAAAAATGAAATATCTTGTTGCACTCATTATTTCAAATGGAACTCACTAGTAGTGGTGAGCTTCCTCCTAATGATATATCTGCGGGGGCGAAATGCAGATTCACCGCAATCGCAGCACCGAGGCAATACGATATATATATATATATATATATAGAACACATCCCCATGTAATGATATGGCATTGAAATTACTGACATTCCCATATTCGGGAGAAGGGATATCGACTGGCTACGGGTTGGAGGGCCGAGGGGTTGGAGTTTGAGTCTCAGCAGGGGCAAGATTCTCCCCTCTCAATGTCGTCCAGATCGGTTATGGGGCCCACCCAGCGTTCTATCGAACGGGTACTGGGGCTCTTTCCTCGTGGGTAAAGCGGCCGGGGCGTGCAGCTAACCACTAACTTCCAACTAGCACCGAAGTCAAGAATATGTGGATCTATATATCCACTCTCCCATACGTCTTCAGAGCGTAGTGCTTAATTGGTCAAGTACAGAGATAACTTTACCTTTTACCTTTATTTTTCCCCGTGGCACTACAGCCCCAGTGGGCCTAGGCCTATTTCCATGAACTTCTCCGTTCACTTCGGTTTTTCTAGATCTTACACATTCGGTAGGACCCCTTGGGCGGGTGATCAGCTCGTCGCAATGTCTCTACTTGAACACAAACACAGAAAAACGCACACACACAAACTAAACATCCATGCCCTGAGTGGGATTCGAACCCACGATCCCGGTTTCCAAGCGAGCGAAGACAGTACATGCCATAGACCGCTCGGCTATCGTGACCGGTCACATTTTACCTTACCCATGATATATTCGCAAAGGTAAAGGTAAAATATGGACAGTTTCATGGAGGTAGGCCTAGGCCCAAATGAGGGCTGTAGCGCCAATGAAAAAAAAAGGTAAAATTGTTAATGTGCCTCATTAATTAAGCATCACGTCATGAAGATATACAGGGGAGTGGAAGCATAGCTCCATGTATTCTTATTCTCGACACTAGTGGGCAACTTTACGCCCCGGTACCCACTGCACGTGTGCAGAACCATACACAGTGGCTAGCACACTTGTTTCGTATTCTGGGGGGTCCCGGGTTTAACTTGCGGCCCTGGGACAGAGTAAACTTCTGACCTGACACAATATCTCCTTGCAGATGTCAGAACAGTTCCTTAAATTAGGCTGCGGCCACTTCCTTCCACATCATTTCCAATTCCTTATGCACTACTCACTATCACTCGACTCTACATGCCTACTATTACCAACTATACGCGTCGTTAAATGAGCAAAGGATACGTAAAATAAATAACACTATGCAAACCAACTTCTTCCGATCACAGTGGCCAAGCGGTCTAAGGCATAAACCGTCTTCGCCGGCTCAAACACTGGGGTCGTGAGTTCGAATCCCACTGGAGGCATGGATGTCTATGTGCGTTTATTCTGTTTGTCTTGTTCTGAATGTAGGTAGGGGCCTTACGACGCGGTGATCCCCCGTCCAAGGAAGACTGTGTATAGAATTAAGAAAATGAAAAAGCGGACAAGGTCCAAAGGGCTGTAGAGCCATAATAATAATAATAATAATAATAATAATAATAATAATAATACCATCAAACTCTACTAAACGCGTGAGGCTCATCTGATTCCAAATTAGTCTGTGTTCATTAAGTTCAAATATTAAGTTACATGACTTCTTTTAGGAAAATAGTAATCAAGCATTCAATTAACATAAAAACGAGCCATGCCTCAACAATCTCATTAAATCTAATTAAAGGTAATAGTAAAGCTGTCCCTGTGCTTAATTAAGCATCGCTCCATGAACACGTATAGAATTAGGGCTCCACGCACTAGAGAACCTATGTGGAGAGAGCCCCCGGTACCCGTCGATGGGCCCCAGAGCCGGTATGGATGCTGTGACGAAATCTTGTAACCCCTGCCGGAAACTGAAGCCGGATTCATCTACATCTATATATGTTGATATTCATAAATCCAGACACACCGTATCTCCTTTAGAAAGACTGACTGCACGGAAGCTTCTGGTCAGTGTACATTCAGTTATCGCTGTGGTTTGAAGGGCTACATATCGAAACGAATCAGACGTAAGTTCTGTACAGCTAAACCTCGGGATGACTGGATTTCAGGCACGCGCTGCTCTGAACTTGAGCAACTTGGAAGCGGCTTCATTACAACTCCGGCCATTTCATTTCCCAGCCTAAACGCTCTCTCTCCCTTTCGTCCAATTTGTTTGTTGCTGATTCCCTCCCAGGAGAATAAAACAAGAAGGACAGGATCTAACTCCCTTTCGCCGCAGAGACGGCCTGGAACCGCAAGGCCAGGATGCATCTCGGAGTTGCCCTCAGCAGACAACTCCTCTTAAGCACAAGTATACTATAAACCATAAACCTAATGTTAGACAAGGATGTTCCAGAAAACTCGTAAATCGAGTCGTCAGGGGTACACGTCCAACACATCACAAATAACCTCCGTGGCCTGAAGTCCGCAAGCGAAATATACCGACCGAGCGACCGCCGCTTGTCGGCGAAGTTAGTGCCAACTTTTGCGGATAGAGGGTGTCACGTGGTCAGCGCAACGGATCCCCACGGCAGTTAATCTCGGTTTTTCTAGACCGGAACACAACACAAATGCATGTTCATAATAAAGACTGTCGCCGTTTTGACTGGCAGAACGTTAGCAAAATTTTGGTGTGACTCTCTGCCTCCTTCTTCATATACCCTGAAGATGGAGGCAGCAGGTCCTCCAAAACGTTGGTAACGGCCCTAAAATCCCAGAAGACAGCAAACTGCGCGAGTAGTTCACAATATTATACAGACTGCATATAATTAAACCCTGCTCTGCATACATTGAACCCTGAGTTCACTGACAGCAGTCACTTTCAGAGGCACAGGGGACACTTTTCAAGATTTTATATAACGGAGAGCTAAGGTAGGTTGTGTTCCATTGACGCCATATCCAGAATGACTCCCGAACACACCCAACCTTCTATGTCAACGGGTATGTGAGGCCTTTCCTCAGGAATGAGGCAACCGCAGAGTAAAGATAGCAACTATGAAACAGTTCCGCAGTCTAGAACGAAACCAGTCTTACCTACTGACATGGTGCTTACATTACCACAGTCCTGCCAAATTTGATGATCTCTGGTCCCGAATGTGTGCGATCTAGCAAGGGCGAGAGAGAAAGCAGCGTTGTTTCGAATTTGTATTTGAACATCATGGTGGTAAGGACAATGGGTCAGAGCGCCAGAATGCAGCAAGGAACGTAGTGGTAATGGAACAGAAGTCGCAAGTGAAATATAAAATTGTAATGAGCTGGCCAATGTGCGATTGTCGGCAAATGCTGCTTCGAGGCGGACGGCGCTGAGGTAGGAACTCTAAATACCGGCTTTGACCTTCAAACAGCATACGAATACAGCTACAGAACATACATTAGCATATGAAACAAAGAAATCATCTGTTCCAGTAGAGAACATAGACCTATTTTTCACCTATTTTTCACATAGGGCTACGTTCTTTGCGGTTTCGCAGGTCCTTTCGTTACACTGTCATAAATCTTATAAAATGGTAGACTCCATACTGCACAGAGTAAGAAATGTTCGTAGTTTAGTAAGTTCTATATTTTGTTGTGTACCAATCATTCTATAATGAGAGCCCTTTTTGAGAAAGGTGAATAATTTCAACTTGAGCTTCGCGTAAAAGAGGGCGTACAATAAAAAGTTACGAACCAAAATTAAATTCCCAGAACAAACCCCTCGAAAACCTAATTTCACCGAAAATCGTTCAATAGTTTCGGAGATAAAACACGCATAAAAGTGGCGGACAAACTGTTTACATCACGCACGTTGTGCAAAGAACACATACACATATTTTACAACACATATGTGTTTCGGAATGTTACTTAAATACAGAACACGTTTCGTAACAAAGGTGTGAACTCCTAAATATTCGTGAGGCGGTTGAGGCTGCAAATCTACTAACCACTGCTGAACTGAAGGTCTGGTGATATTGCTCGCTGTTTCTGGAACGTGGATTCCACACCGCTGTTTAGTGAACACCGCCTGCCGGTATTGTGACGCTCAGTACGACGATTAATCATAGCAGTTCACAAAGTAATATAGCCTACACGTCAAGGTTTTATGATCATATTACAGTTCCAATTGTATTCCTCTTGCTGCATCAAAACTGTATGATGCAGATGTCACGCGGCCCCTGCGCCGTGGCACATCTGCCCCGCCATATATGCGCTACATCTGTTACAGTTCCTCGAGAGTTCGTGGGACGAGACAAGGTGCAAGAACTGATGAACCTCCATCAGATGCAGACCGGCTCGCTAAGGCGGAAGGATCTACTGCAGACAGAGACATTTCGTGGTCCCAAACAAGTATCTGCTGAAAGATGAAGAAAAAATTAATGCAAGTCCTCTCATTCAACATTCGCTTGCGAACCATTCTTTGCTATGGATACACGCTGATTCAACTGAATGAACTTCCAAACGGTCTGAACGTATCAGGGAGTATCCCTGATGGGAAAATAAAAATGTTTTCATTCTACAGCATTGTTTTGGCTTATTCTTCGTTTATTTAACATCGAGTGACTACGGGTTGGACGGCCGATGGGTCGCAGTTCGAGTCCCGATAGAAGCAATATTTTCTCCTTTCCACGTCATCCACACAGGTTCTGGAACCCATAGAGCCTCCTATCCAGTGAGTAACGGGCGTGAAACTGGCCATTGCCGAGGTCAAGAATACGTGGATCTATACAGTCACTCACCCATACGCCTTCATGACGTAGTGTTTTTTTACCTCAAACTGTACTCAGAATGTGGCGAAGAATGGTGGGGGGATATGTGAATGATAAAAAAGGAAGTGGTCGTGGTAGACTTTCAGGTAGTGCTTCAGTATTTATCTGAGACGACTGAAGAAAAGTAAGAGAATCCTCAGTTAGAATAGCTAGTCTCAGGATCGAGTTTCGAACCAGTACTTCCCGAATACGAGGTAAGGGCACTGACCGCTCGACCACATCGTTCGGTGTGTGTCAGACAACGCATGTGCACCATCAGGCAATATCACACTTCACCTGTACTACAGGAATACTTCGATTATATACTGAGTTAATCGTAATATATGAGGTTACAGCAAAGGAAGGTTCTTTTGAAGCGGGTCTCTTGCTTGTGACCTTCAACGGCGCATCCCTTCATCTGCTTTTATTTGGAAAAGGGAACCGTACCTTCCCGCTACTGCTGACCCTAATCTTAATATTCTTGCAGACTGTGATCAGGCCACGTGCACTTCGAAACTAATCGTGTTACCGTGACAAATTGACGATCAGAGCGCATGATAAATCAGTCCAGGTAATGAACGACTTCGATTAACAGCAAATAGCATTAGGGCACCAAGAACAGATTTCCATCTTAATCCAGGGTCTTCTGAACTTCGCTAACTCAGTTTGCAAATTACGAAACTGGGGGGAGAGAGAGCGGTCGATGAAAAACGAGAGGAATGCGCATGCAATTATACTGGGTTTGTTTTGCTGAAAACGCGAAGACGTGGAGATCCATCTCGTTCTACCTGCTCAAGTGGATTCATTCTGTTACTACAAATCATCGCAAAAACAGACCTGGGCTTCAGAAATTAAATCTCGCTATTCATACTACACAGGAGCTTGGAGACATTACTTTCGAGCATCAACTGCACAACGAAGAAACCGCTCCATTCTTCTCTGAATATAGGGGAAATGTAAGGCAGATGTGTGTACTAGAAGTTGATGTAGAAACGCCTAATTTCTTCATTTTTTCCCCCCGCGGCACTACAGCCCGAGTGGGCCTAGGCCTACCTCCATGAACTTCTCCGTTCACTTCGGTTTTTCTAGATCTTACATATTCGGTAGGACTCCTTGGGCGGGTGATCAGCTCGTCGCAAAGCCTGTACCTGTACACAAACACAGAAAAACGCACATACACAAACTAAATATCCATGCCCTGAGTGGGATTCGAACCCAAGATCCCGGTTTCCAAGCGAGCAAATACATTACATGTCTTAGACCGCTCGGATACCGTGACCGGCCCAAATTTCTTTAGTGGGTATAAATTAAAGATGCAAAAAAAAGAAAAGAAAAGAAAATCTTCTTGCACTCCCCGTTCGAATGCAAAACCTGATTCCAAATCGGGAACGATATATCCGCTCATAAAACATCTACATCAATTATCCAAATCACCATTTCAATTTTAATCAGCATCGGAAGCCGTAATTTATAAGATCATCAGAATACAATAGCTTGGATCTGCAGGGAAGTTATACGCCTGGTGCCCCTTCCGCTTCAAAAACAGAAACCCCGTTTCCTTTCGTTACGATATTCTCACGTGAGTGTACTTCTTCACGGTTCTTGACTTTATGGCACAGAATGAGAAATTACGGTATTATGAACCATATTTCGAACTACAATTCCCATGCCAAAAGCTCTGTCAAGTGAGCATGAAACAAATATATATTTTGTGTTAGTTACAAGCGGAGGTGTTAAATGTTACAACAATTCTGCAGGAAATACGCGACACTCCGGAAGCTTGTGTGTAAGAAATACATACTAATTTTCCTCGTTCATTACGAAGCAATCATATTTCCTTCAAATACTGTCCTCACGTTGTTACGTATGAATGTACTTACTCAATTTTGCTTCTTTAGGCAACGTAAAAAGGTAATGTTGTCCCGGTACACGCTCGATACAAGGATCGGTGGGATCCAGCGCGGATCTGGAACGCGTTCGAGAAAAGGAGAATCTCTTGTCTCTGTCGAGAGTCTAGTCGCAGTTGCTCCGTCATTCAGCCCCTAGCCTAGCCGCTACACCGACCGACGCATCCCGGCACCATTGTTTCTGCGGAGATGTTAGTAATTACGTATATCCGATTCTACTGTCCTCTCATTGCAGCTAATTATCAACACGGTATTACCATAAATGAAGCAGGGAGCTGATATTCCACGTAACTTGCTCTGATCAAGTAGCAAACTTACCGCATAGATTTTCCGCAGTCACAAGTTCGGCCACGCCATAACTCAGGCTGTTAGTCGCTGGCTTTCCACCGCAGTGGATCCCGCTTCGAGCCCGGGATTGGTAATGTGGCATTTCTGGTGGAAAAATTGGCGATGGGGCAGGCTCTCTTCGAGTACTTCGGTTTCCCCTGCCAATCTTCATTCCACCGACTGCTCCACAATCACTATCATCTATCATCTGGGGCTGGTAACATAGGTCACTAGTGACCATAGCACCAAGTGGACTCAGTCTCACCCCACTAAAAATAATAATAGGCCCCCTGAGGCTCATCTTACATTAAACGGACGGAACATCCGCTTTGTTAATCATGTGAAATACCTTAATGTAATCTTCGATAAGAGGATTACATGGAGACTGTACATGTAAATGATTGAAGCCAAGACCTTCAGAACATTTATTAGAATCTACTACCTATTCAAAAACGAGTGTTTAAGCGCCACCATTAAACTAACCCTCCATAAGGCACTGCTCAAATCAGTAATGCCTTGCGCTTGCATTGCCTAGGAACTGACGGCAGACACCTGCCTTTTAAAATTGCAGCGCCTAAAAAACAAGGTTCTCCGCACCACTGGAAATTTTCCAAGGCGCACACCGGTCCGTGATTTGCACACGGCTTTCAACCTTCCCTGTGTATACGATTATATAACAAAATTGTGCAGGCGACAAGCAGAAGTCATACGGAATCATGAGAATGAACATGTTCGCGGTATAGGACAAGGCGAAGCCAGACACAGATAATATAAGAGTATTAAACTTGGAGGTAGTCAAGCTCACTACTGTTCAAGTGACTAAGCTGCCGTTATAGCATAAGATACGTAAGATATTCGTGATCTGCTCTGCAAAGCCTGTACTGACAGAGGATTTGTATAAGTGCACAAAGAGGAATTCTCAATAACACGCTCTATGTCCGATACGTACACTTGACAAAGGCCAAGCGTATTCAGAAGAGGCGGACCCATCCTCCGTGACAGAGGATATTACATAAGGACTATGACCGCAAGGGTTCAGTTGACGGAAAAAATCTGGTCGTGATCCTCAAGGGGCTTGGCGCGACGACGAACTGACTGACGTAAAGCAGCAGTCGTAACGTAACTCTGATACAGTGTGGAGTGTGGTGAAGTGAGTTGGTTGGTGAGCGACTTATTTGAGAGTTCGGCAGTTGGAAGCCAGTTAGTTCAGCTCGGGAGCTGCAGTGACAGCCAGCGAGGACTTGAAGCCGTCAACATGGAAGCTGAGGGATCTACTGAGTTGGAACTATTACCAGACCATTACTGGTGAAGATGCAGAGGACTGAGAAAACTTAGTACGTGCTGCATGGCCGCGCCATAGCTCAAGCGGTTAGTCGCTGGCTTCCCATCGCGGCGGCCCGGGTTCGATCCCCGGGTCTGGACAAGTGGGATTTGTGGTGGACAAAGTGGCGCTGGGGCAGATTTTCTCCGAGTACTTCGGCTTCCCCTGCCAATCATCATTCCACCAACTGCTCCACAATCACCCTCACCTATCATCTGGGGCTGGTACAATAGGCCAGAAGTGGCCGCAGTACAAGGGACTTAGTCCCACCCCATTGGCAATAAAAAAAATAGTACGTGCTGTAGTGAACTGCTGAGTGTATTAATTCGCGATAGCGCTATAGTTACTTGTAGTTACAATCTGTAAGTGTTCAATATCTCCAATTACCAATCCAAACCCTATCACTCTATCACGTGATAATATGTTGCTACTGTCACGTTGATTCATTCACAAATAACCACAGCCCCGTATAACGAACGGGCTGTTCTAAATCTTCTCCAGCTTTACGGGTCAGGTCCTCCGTCTTGTTCACATTCAATTTCTAAAACCATTTGTCTTCCAAACATTTTTAGGTCTCGTTAGACGGAAGACAGGCCTATCGTAATCTCTCTACCTCCATAAAACGTCATAAACACATATAAACGTGACACATCAATGGTGCGAGTGGAATTCCAGGTTTCGGGAGGTCGAAGGCTCTTCCCAGATCTAATCCACACTCACACCAGTACTGTAAACCACGATTTAATGGAGACTGGGAAGGATATGTTCGTTTTTAGGGACCGACAAACATTTATTTAACTTAATCATTAGTGGGACGGAACCCCGGACTCCGAGATCCCGTATGCCTGAGCCACAAACAGAGATCATCGCTTGAGACTATGTTTGTTTTATTCTGGCATAAACAAACGTTCTCTGCAAGTCTGTTGCTTCGCTTAAGCGAACACTTTGTAAACAAAGGATACAAACCCTTGAAAACCGCATCCGCCCAACCCACAGACAAGGATCAAACTACAGTAAAGTTGCATCTTCAAGAAGGGGAAACTTACACACCGCAGCAATTTGCAGAGTGGGAGCAAGCAGATGTCCCGCACTGCTCTGCGGCGTTGTTAACATCTACAGTTCCAATTAGAGTTTTAAACACATGTCCTTCACGAAAGTCAGCCTTTTCCATTCCTACAGCAACTGCATTAATGCAAGTGATATGCAACCGTATGGAGAAGCCAGCTGACGCTCCCTCACTATTGAACCAGTAAGCAGCGGTTTCTCCGCAACCCTCTCACTCCTACAGCTACTTCTCGGTGAAGGAGCAGAGTAACGTAGTGTATCCACAATCACCGGACAACAAAGAGACACACCAACAAACATAAATGTTCTGGGATGAGTTCGAAATATTGATCTCATTGTTCAAGCAGCCTAGAACCGTCAGAAATGTTACATCGCATGATACTACAATTAATAGTCAACTAAAATCGGACTAATCAGAAGTAAAAGTTTACATCACCCGACAACAATCAACCAACCAGAACAGGGACAGATAAGCTGTCAGTACAGACGCACTTGGAAGCTGTAGTCCTATAAAACAGGTATGAACAACCACGAGACCTTTTAACATTTCAACATTCACGTTTCTATATGTCGTGTTACTGTGAAGTTGCACTCACGAGACAGCAACAGCTCAGCAGTAACCATACCGCCCTTACTACAACAAGCGTGGCAACATTATGATGCAGTAGGCTAGAGCTCCAGAGACAACTGATTTGCTGCACACTTAATCAATATTTCTCGACGCTTTATACATACATTTATAAACACAATCTAAAATGGATCATGAAACGTTACCTAACCATTCAGAGCACAGTCGTTACTCCATGTTAGCACCTGTTTTAACATAAATAAAACTTTGCATACTGTTCAGACATGTTTATGAACTTCCTATTTCCCACTCTTCACAAAATTTATTAGAATGGCGTAATCAAGGAGTGTGAGATGGGTAAGGACATAAAGAGAGATGTGCATACATTGCTTTGGAAGCGGCCTGATTGAAAGAGACCACTGGGAAGACCGAGGTATAGACGGATATAGATCCTATAGAAAATAACGAGAAAGTGTGTACTGGTTTCATCTGGTTAATAACAGGGACACGTGGTGGGCTCCTGTAAACACGGCAATAAACATTCGGGTTCCATAAAATGCTGGGAATTTCTCGAGTTACTCTAGAAGGATCCTTCTCCGCGGACTGGCTTACTCAGTGTATTTATACATTGCATGCGATCTAACCCACAGGCGGTACGTCGGTCCGCCTCGGTCTGCGCCTCACGACAGTTTACTTCTGTTTCCTCCGCGCACCCAACAAGAAGAAGAAGATATCTGTTGTTGGCAAGATACTGGAAGTGTAAAAGTTGTGGGCAGAGAAAATACTAATACATCAATTAATTTAAAAGACAGATGTACATATCCTTATCAGAGGTGATCATCTCATCTACGCATACCTCACGTAGCCGGAGACACGCAGGTAAGTGCGTTAAGGTTTTAACATTTAGGCTGTATGCCCTGTGACCGGACACATTAGCTTCTTCGCTACGTATATAATTTTAAGTACCCATTGATAAGGATTTAATTTCATTGTATGCACTAGTACGTAGCTCAGTCGGTATAGCAGCTGGCTACGGGGCTGGACGACCGAGGGGTCAGAGTTAAGAGTCCCAGTAGGGTCAAGAATTTTATCTTCTCCAAGCCGTCGAGACCGGCTCTGGGGTCCACCAAATCTTCTATTCAATGCGAACCGGGGGCTCTTTCCCTGTCGATAAAGCGGCCGGGGCGTGAAGCTGACTATTCACCTCCAACTAGCGCTGAGGCAAAAAAAAAAACGTGGGTCTATACACCCTCTCCCCCATACGCCTTCATGGTGTAGTGCTTAATTAGTTCAGAACCTTGTTACTAGTGCATATCAGCGTGAAGCCACTTGCAGTTAAAGTTGGGACAGCATACCAATGAAGCTAAGAACACTTCTTTCAAAATCCCCATCCGCTCCTTTTAAAGGAGTCCTAACGTCCACTCTCTGCAGAGCCTCGCAAGAGAAATCACCGACTTCAAAGAGAGCTGAACTTGCCCTTTCCCCGGGTTAGCGAGAAAGCGGTGAGTCCTGCGCTTCGTTAGCTCCTTTCAGACCCTGAACGCATAATTGCGAGGGTGACGTCACTGAAGAATCACGAGGAGAGGAACAGAAGGTGGAGAAAGAATGGTTAAAGAGGAGACGATGAGAGGAAAGGGAGAGGAGAGTTAAAAGAAGGTAAAGAAGTAAAAGTAGTAGTAGGTTAAATGCCAGATGACGCAGA
Source organism: Cryptotermes secundus (assembly GCF_002891405.2). NCBI lineage: Eukaryota > Metazoa > Arthropoda > Insecta > Blattodea > Kalotermitidae > Cryptotermes > Cryptotermes secundus. The sequence goes on from NW_019738371.1 coordinate 452,934, forward strand.
AAAGGTGATTAAAGAGGAGCGAAAAAGACAACAAGAGAAAAACGGAATAAGAAAAAGGATGATATAATAAAAGATGTAACGAAGAGATTATGGAATAGAGGGATGACGAGGTGTAAGAGGAAAAGAGAAAGGAAAGACAGAAAATAACTTCGTTAAGATCAGAGAAGCTGCTGGTCGTTCAAGAACAACTTAATGATGTTACAGAGAGTTAAACATATTCAAACTTAGCAAGTAACTCGGAGGTTAAGACATACGTACTAAGTGCGGTCTAATGCACGGCGTCTTGGCCTCAACGTTTGCTCGAGTATTAACTGTGACTTCATACCATGCAGTAATCTAATTTCTTCTGCACGTATGGCACAAATAAGTGGAACTTCCGAGTCGGCGACGGGAAAGCTGCTGTATCATATTTGCCGATAATGACATTTACCCAGCGCGAATTAAGAAACTCGCTCTCACTTTTCAGATTCCATTTAATCACAAACTTGCAATCTCTCTGCAATAAAGAAACTAGCCTTAGTCATTAAATGAAGAGTAACAGGCATTAGATGTTTCATGATGTAATTAAGAAAAGCAGTATGACTCAATTAGTACTGAAATATGTGAACAACACATATTGAAGCTGCAAGTTATTCTTCTCAGAAACATTTGAGCATAAACTAAGAAGTACAGACTTGTGGAAATTTGCATCACCAGCACACAGTGATACTACCTTCAACAGCAGTTTAAATTATAAAACTGCTGAAACTTGTAAAAAATAATCTTGTGAATAAAGAAATATTATTTCTTCGTTCCTCACAATAGCTCCTCGCCTGCGGAATATCGACATGCACATATCCCATATTTAAAGTAAATTGACTACATTACACGAAGGGTTGTGTCGAAACGTCGAAATTTACTCAAAATCTATTTAGTTGACGATACCGTCATTAGTTCAGATTATGTAGCGTTGAATTATAGGATGATTGTACGTAATGAATGGGAAAGGATGAAGAAGGAAGCGGTGATGACATAATTTGAGGTACTGGCCTGACATTCACCTTGATGAACTTAAGAAAACTAAGAAAACTGCAAGAGAGTTGGTGTCGAGGTTACTTCCCAAGTCTACCAAGGTAGATTCGTTAGTTATACGGAATCTGAAGTCTGGTGGGGGGTGAATGCAATGAAGTATTCTCGGGCGATCAGTTGCATCCATTCAGTGTGAACGTAGGACGTTTCGGAGACTGATGAGTGACATAGAAGTGTCAACGTTTCGTTGTCCAGGAACTGACAGACGGAGGAAGAGTCTAGTTGAACGTGATCTCCTGATAAATAGCGACCGGTACATTCCGGCCATGCTCTCCTGTCTCCTGGACCAGTCCGCGTCACAATCGAATCGGTCACAGACGACAGAGACAAACAAACATCACAATTATAGAAACTCATTTCCCTGTTCCTTTTAATGTACCACCGTCACAAAGATTTAGATCTTAAGCACAGTTATACTTTGTGTTGGTGAGAATAGATCGCCCCACAATACTTCACTGTAGTGTGTTCCAAATGCGTTAAGCCACAGGAGTAATCATCTCGGATTCTAGTGTAGTGTGTTACTATCTTGGCGAGGGGTATCTTACGGCCGCCCCAAGTATTCACACGACTACTGGGCCCACTCTGTGCCTCATATATTTTTAGGGCCCTAAAACTAACTCTGGGGACAGAACAATTTTGAGTGAGTCTGTCCTGATATTCAGAGCCGAAGATCTCCATGTTATTCCCAGCCAAAGCTGTATGGTAGCTGGCCCGCATTTTGAGCACGTGGCGCCTTCCGAGTATATAGGTGCGTCTCAAAGCGCAGTTGCCAGTTAGAAACTCTGTTCCCAGCCTACATTGCTTCTTGTTCCAGGCAAATATGTCCCCATGCAGTTTATACGAAGGTCCTTGCGGCAGCTACCCCTCCCTCAACGCGTGGCAAGAGAAACCAGGACCTAGAAATATCACGTCAGGTCCACAGAGGGCAAGACGTTGCTGAAAATGTTTAGGGGCCACTACAATAGCCCTTCTGACAACTGCAGGTGGACGCACAGAGAGGTCGCCTGGTATTCCACTGTTCAGTGCCACACAGACTACAGAGTATTACCGACAACAGTCAGACATGCTAGCCTGCTACTTCCAGGGACGGATGAGGTGACTTGCTTCCCCTGTAATGGACTACCCCACGACCAACTATAATCGGAAATCAAGTATATAACTTTATTTTAATCTGACCTGAGTTGAAAATTGTGTAATACCGCAGTTTGTAACGCTGGTACAAAATGTCGGAGGTTACGATTACACATTGCATCAGCAGACAGAACTAGGACAAGAAAACACGCCACTTATGTATATGATACAGACAGTACAGTTGGCGAACTGCTTGCTTCCTTGTTACTCTTACCTCTCTGCAAAGCTCGAACAAAACCAATTAATGTGGCTGGCAGGTTTCTGCTGTAGGATTACGTGATGTGACGAAGCGATGCGAGGCAAAACAAGCCAACACAGATCGAACCATTGCGAGCTATCGAAAGAAGAAGATTCGGAGAGAAGAGAATGTGCAGAGGATGAGAACATACTCTTGCGAGCTGAGAGCACCATCAGACGTGCAGAAATAAGATATACAGAAGATATGGGTTAAACTTCAGGAAGTTTCACAGAACTCTGCATGATGGAACTTCAGTTGTTCAGAACTAAATTCATTCCAACGTGCCCTAATAAGAAGCTGCAACAAAAGAGCATCCTCTGCATCCCAACCGTCTCTCACGTGTCACGTGCTACTTGCTTAAGAATACGGCCACTGTATAGGTTCTCTTACACTCAACGGAGATGGCAGCACCGCATCAACCGAAATGCACTCCTGCATGGAGAAGAAGGGAGTTCACAATGGACTCATACGAGTAAGTGGAAGATAAATGAATACAGGCAAAACGAAGATGATAAGAAACTGCTGATAACTATTCTATAGCGTAAAATACCATTACGTTTAAGACGTACTTCTGGACTACGCCCATCATCATAGTTCTATACATAACAAACATACCTTTTTCAGAAATTAGTTCTACTCCAGGCCGCGCCATAGCTCAAGCGGTTAGTCGCTGGCTTCCCATTGCGGCAGCCCGGGTTCGATCCCGGGTCTGGTCAAGTGGGATTTGTGGTGGACAAAGTGGCGCTGGGGCAGGTTCTTCTCCGAGTACTTCGGTTTCCCCTGCCAATCTTCATTCCACCAACTGCTCCACAATCACCCTCACCTATCATCTGGGGCTGGTACAATAGGCCAGAAGTGGCCGCAGTACAAGGAACTTAGTCCCACCCCACTAGCAATAAAAAAAAAGTTGCACTTCAGTCTTCGGGTGGACACGACATGAAGAAATTCCTACACTGTCCGGCTGCTACGTAAAGGCTATGACCATTCACTGTTCTACTTTGCGGAACAATGGGCGAGGAATGCCTTCACACTCTGTCCACACAGGGACGGGAAAAGAATGAATATCCAAAATTTTGCGGTATTTATACACACAAATTAAGACCATGGGCAAAGTCCTAAAACATAGCCTTAAACATGTACCACACGCTCGTCAAGAAACTTTAAATTTAGTTAACACACTTCTTGTCTTTAATCACGTTTGCTGGAAGAAGTTTTCCGTTTTTTTCCGGAGCCCTTCCTTTCTCTTATTCCGTTTCACTGTTCCTGTTTCTTTCGGAGTTACAGTCTTCTGTTGTGTGGTTTAAGTAAACTTGTGAGTTCTGGAATGGGAGAAGAAACGAAACAAGAGGAGTTCACCTATTTCCAGGCATTATCCAGGACTCGGGTGAAGGACAGGCAAAAAACCGCGGTCCTCGGTTTCAAACGGCAAAAGAATCCTTTAAGATCGGCCAGGGTTTACTTTTCTCACATCTCATTCGTCACAACCATCCGAATAAATAAGCACGCGTTCAAAATCTAGTCAGACCAGTCGCGGTGGAGTCGGACTTCGAAACAGATCTCACATACGAATTACTTGTGCAACGTTCTTAACAACAGGCATCCTTGTAATATGTAGGATCTGAGGTTCTCACCGCGGTGGTTCTGAACGGTTATAACGCCGTCTAGTCCGTTGAGAGTCAGTCGTCGTTTCGGAGGAACATACTGCCTCCATCATCAGAATTGTAAAGTAACTCAAGCAAGAAGGTAGTCGAATACTCTTCAACCCTGAATTTAGAAGCAATATGTTCCTGCGAAACGTCGGTTGACTTTCAATAGGCTGCATATAGCAGCAGACAGAACTCGTTGAGTCCTGATTTAGACCTGAGCACATTATTGCTGCAACAGTCTGATATCATTCACTTCCACTGCTCTTCTTGCTATCTGCTTTACGCCGATTTCTTGCTTGGCTTACACTTCAATCCTGAAGATGGAGGCGACATGTCGGTTGACTTTTATCTGACTATACAGACTTCTTAACCACCAATGTCAGAGCCTCAAATCCCATAGGTCTCGTTGGGTCTAGACAAAACTCGACACACATGAAGACAGCGTCGGTCGGTTCTCGTTGAATGGTGCTAGAAACGCCATTTTCTGTCATCCAGACATATGCTATGTGCGCCGATTACAGCGGACTCGCCCGCTCGAGCCCTGGGATCGTGGGTTCGAGCCCCACTGAAGGTATGGATGTCTGTATTGCGTGCGTTTGTTCTGTGTGTAAGTAGAGGCCTTGCGACGGGCTGATCCCGCGTCCAAGGAGCACTAACGACTGCGTATGGGACAAAGAAAACGAAAAAGATGCCAAGCCCCAATAAGTGCTGTAGAGCAATAATAATATGCTAGATGTCATTGCTTAAGGCGCAACTGTTCCTCATCTTTTAGCCAATCAAATCGCAAGAGTAACAAGGAGTCAAACGTGTTCTTCAAAATTCAAGCATATGAATATTTCCAAACAATTAGTACACTATTTAGAACTTCAGCGCAATCGCAGAGGACGAATGGCGTACTTATTTAAAGTAAGTTCAACTTGCTGTCCCAAAAACTATTACAGTTACAAACTAGGGTTTCTCTAGACGTTATAAAGTGAAAGAAGGATCAAAATATCTGTTTTTGAGTTCATTAACGCGAGAGAAGACTTGAGCAACGAGTATATTTCACAAGCCCAAGAAATGTTGACTTTAAAATATGTGAGGAACAACGGGAAATTGGGTGTCTAACGCTTTTCTCTGAAAGAAAAGGATTTAGCAAGACACATACTTCTGGAACCTTCTGGAAAGCATTTATTATAATTATTATTATTATTATTATTATTATTAATTTTAACTACAAATGGGTTTTAACCCGGTGGCAGTGGTCTACAACAAGACACAACATACAAATGACTATACATCTCACAAACTAATAACACAAACACACAAAGTGACACAAAGCATGAGTGAAACACAGCGCCCAAAACTCACAATGACACACCATAGACATACTATCCAGAATGAATACATTATGTTAATAATTAAGAGAATAAATAAAATTGTTAATATTAATAAAATACTAATTAATTCCCTTCTCTACACTACGCTACACTTCACATCACTTCGCTTCACTTCCATGCCTTTCAGATGATTCCCCCTTTTAACTTCGCCCTATGTACAGCTTTCCTAACCCTTTTCCTAAAATTACTTGGTTTATAGTAGAGCAATGTTAAGCGTCATCATTTTTAGCTCCTGCCTTCATGTTCGTTTTGATTCCAAAGCTTTTCTTTCCTAACCGACGTTAATTTCTAAACCATAAAGAGCATGTCGCACGTATATGTGACACTAAGTAACACTAAAACGTCAGTTACAGTTCACGTTAAACTAAACACTTAGCATACAAGCATAACCATGACCTGGCGAACACTGCACCACGGAACCCTGGCACAGCCACCATTCTGAGGCAAATACGCTCTAGGAACTTGACCCGTAATCCAGTCTCTACTAATGTAACTGGGTCACAGGCCTACTACAAGACAAACACGTGTACGTAAAACTACATGACAACGGCACCGCGTCGCGCCCTCTAGAAAATGAAATACACATATTGACTCAGCACCAATAAAAAATGTCTCCTCGACGTTTCTGGGACGAAAGCGGCGCATCGCTTTTTTATTCCAGACACAGGTCTATCTAATACAAGTAGATAAGGAAGAAAGTATAAGAACATAAAAAGTTACAGCTACCATTTGTAACAGGCTTGATGCAAAGACGATGGGAAGTGGGACACCAGCCCCCAGAAGAGAGCGTTATGCTTCGTGTTAATTTAAAGCAGCGCTGGATTCAGGGTAGCAGCGAGTGCGGTAACTGTCACAACAAAAACAGAAACAAGTCTGTACGTAAGTAGCAGCCTACAGCGCGCGCATGCTCTTTAGGTTACAGTAAAGGAATATCGCAGCCGGTCACGGTAGCCGAGCGGTCTAAGGCATGTACTGTATTCGCTCGCTTGGAAACCGGGATCGTGGGTTCGAATCCCACTCAGGGCGTGGATGTTTAGTTTGTGTATGTGCGTTTTTCTGTGTTTGTGTACAGGTAGAGGCCTTGCGACGAGCTGATCACCCGACCAAGGAGTCATACCGAATGTGTAAGATCTAGAAAAACCGAAGTGAATTAATTTACGGAATCTTCTGATTGCTAATATTATGTAAATAATTAAAAAAAGCTATCCCTGTAACAAGCCGTAAAGGCCCATAGGGTGTCAGACGTTGAGGGTCCCAAATTATCTAGATAATCGGCTCAAAGATGGCGAAAAGTTTGTCAGCCTTACGCGCCGGCCGCGCTTTACTCCCCAGGAAAATTATTTAATTCCTGGTACTCATTTCTGTTAGAGGCTGAGTCGACCCCAGGGCCATAGTGCGGCTAGAAAGATTAGGTTAACTGAAAAAAAAATCCAATGACCTCATCTGGACTTGAACCCGCGACCTTCCGGCTTGTAGCATAGTGCCTCAACCAACTACGCTACCGCTTATTATTATTATAATTATTACACGCATGTGTGTATGAATATTATTCTTTCTCGCCCTATAATGGCATAACCATTGCAAATTTACTTATTTTATTTTCATTACCTGTAAATGATGACTTTGATCATTCGTGGAATTATTATTAGTAGTAGTATTATTATACAAACTGCCTTCTTTTATATTCTGCTTTATAAGCTTTTTGTTGTTTGTTTCTATATACTAGTGCTAACTTTGTAACTAGCCTCTGGGCTGTTAAATTTGCAAGTTAATAAACAAGAATTGAATTGAATTGAATTATTCACCTTCATCATCATCATCACCATCATTATTTCGGCCACAGCTAAACTGGTTGGTTCTGACTTATGTCTTACAGCGGAGCATTTGGTTCAATCCCAGGTAGTTTCATGTGTAATTCGTGATGTAGAAAGGACTGCAACATGTCGTTCTGCGAGTTCCTTTCGATTTTCTCCTACCATTCAATATCACGTCAGTGCTCCAAACTAATCTATCACGGCCCTCAACGTTCACAGAAGAACAAAAACATTTAAGAGACGCGAACAAATATTCGTGTCCTGACTGGGAGTCGAATCCATGCTCTTGGTCTTCGAACGGGTGAAGAAAAACAGATTCTCTTGAAGGCTCGGCCACTGTGATCGGTTGGTGTCGGTTTAGCGAAACAAACTGGGTCAAAATGTGCTGATTTTCAATGCCAGTTTCAATTGGATCGTAGCCGCAGCAATCAAGCCACAGCACACGAAATAGGACCTATTACAATAGCAACATGGCATGCGCCGAAGCAGCAGAACGAACAAAAACTGAAGCAACAATGACTAGCTTCAAGCTGTCTCATAATGTAGGAGTGCGTCACCTAGCTCTGGGTACACGCTCCATTTCTCTAATCTTAAGTGTGTGGCAGGGCCGCGCCATAGCTCAAGCGGTTAGTCGCTGGCTTCCCGATCCCGGGTCTGGTCAAGTGGGATTTGTGGTGGGCAAAGTGGCGCGGGCAGGTTTTCTCCGAGTACTTCGGTTTCCCCTGCCAATCTTCATTCCACCAATTGCTCCACAATCACCCTCGCCTATCATCTGGGGCTGGTAAAATAGGCCAGAAGTGGCCGCAGTACAAGGGACTTAGTCCCACCCCACTAGCAATAAAAAGAAAATATCTGGTTCATATTTTCGGAAAACAAAAACAATTTCCACTCACACCATTTAACATTGCAATGAGGACTGGACAGAGAGCAGCAACTGTTTATTTCATGTTTCAAGTGGAGACACGAGAATCATCAGAATAGAAAACAACTGTTGGATTTGAGGTTCCCACAGCGGTGATTATAAAGAGTTCTGTCTTCCGAGTTACATATTGCTCCCATCTTCAGGGTCGAAGAGTAAGCCAAGCAAGAAACCAGCATAAAAGACGAAGCATAGTTTCTCGTTGGGCTCTCTCTGCGATCCTGATGATGGAACCGACATGTACCTCCAAAACGTCTGTTGACTTTCACTGGACTACGCGGCCTTAATTCAAGAACTAGATCTCCTAGACAGACATGATTGCGCACACATTTGTCTTCAATTATCCTCTATGAATCAGGTGGCAATATGAGATGTGTTTTCAGGACTGTCAATCTTAAGAGTGATATGTTCTCCGGTTTGGTACATAGTTACCAATGTTTCGAGCACCAATCCTGAAGTGTGAGGCAGCAAGTACCAAAGTACGTGGCATCACATCCTAGAATACGGAAGTCTTGAAGGGAGCGGCAATTTCTTCACTACAGCCATTGTAATGAACTAATATGTTGAAAAGCTTTGGCGCACTTTGGACATCATAACTTCCCGGAGCTGTATCTGTTCTCGTCTTCAGTTGAGGGGGAACCTACCCAGTCCCGCAAACGTTGCCTTCTGATTCAGACCGTCAGACGGCGGACAAAGACCTGATCCGCAACAACATGAAGTGTAATTTACCATCCTTATAATCCTGTAACATCGGGCATACATCCTATCGAAATCCGTAGGATCCGTGTAGGAAGAGAAAATAGAACATGTCCTTACATTGAGCCAGCGTAGTACAGATGGAAACACTTAAACTGCAACATGCTTCCTCCTAACGATAATAACAGCGTTTCGAGCTGGGTTCGCGGTCTCCGCGTTCAGCAACACACTTCACTCTCCCTCGAAGTTATGAACTCGGCAGCAATTATGGGAAAGAAATGAAAGAAAACATTTTGAAAAGTTGGACCTTGGATTGCGGTGGTAGAAGGTGACAGGATGTTAAGTTCGACAACACCAACAAGTGCTACCAGAAAATCGTGGTATCCTGAATCTCACAGACACTATAGTGCAAGCTGGAAGGTCGCGGTTTCAAGTCCCGATGAGGTCACTGGATTCTTTTTCGATTAACCTAATCCTTCGAACCGCACTAGGCCCTGGGGTTTATTCAGCCTCTAACAGAAATGAGTACCAGGAATTAATTAAATAATTTTCCTCGGGAGTAAACCGCGGCCGGCGCGAAAGGCTGACAACCTTACCGCCATCTTTGAGCCGATTGTCTAGATAATGTGGGACCCTCAACGTCTCACAACCCTATGGGCCTTCACGGCCTGTTACAGGGGTAGCTTTACTTTTTACTTTATGACTGTTTAAACAATGTTGACAGTACTTGAGACTAAACAGCGTAGAATGGTCGGTTGATTCGTGAAAAATGAACTCGAAAGTGTACAGAAGGAAGCGGTCGTCGCTGATGGGAATAATAACACGGAATTTTCCTGTCTGGAGGGACCGGAGAAGAATCATAGAAAATCGCAGTCAGTAAAAACGATGCCCGGACCCAGGTTCGAACCGAACACTTTCCGAATACAAGTTATAAGCGTTACGCTTGAGTCTACTTGCTCGGTGTGTTTGTACAGGTACCCGGGCCCAAACCTAATATCATATCCCAAAGAATACGCAAGTTCTAGGCTAATATCGGCAGAGAACTGTAGAGCTCTCTCTCTAAACCGGCTGGCTGCGCTCAACTGAGGTCGGCAGACCGGAATGTGAAGTCTCAAAAGTAATAAATAATTAATTGTCATACGAAATTCAGTTACACAAAACCCTTCCTGCATCATAAGCATAAGCTTCTCACCAAGGACGCAAGATATCATATTTCCGACAATACAACTGTTCTGTTTTTATGTAATTACAGTGATACTGGAGTAACAGTTGTTGGGAATTCAGCGGCCGTAGTACTGCTTTCTCCCGTATTCGTTTCGAGCCCTATGTGCTACTGAATAACACTTCGAGGTCAACCATGAATAACAAGCACAAACAGTCAACCGTAACCCGTCTCCTTCATACTACACTTCACATATCCACATTAACATATTATCAATATAAAAGAGACACTGTACAAGGAAACTAAATATTTTCCGCTCGGTCGTGACCTACTTCACAATATACTAACGCTGGACAATTCGTTTCTATGGTTATCCGAAATTGCGTAATTTCAAACTTCTCTTCAGAACATTACATTACATTTCTATATATTACAGAAGGAAACACATAAATCCGTTGCAATTTCTACGTTTTAAGAATTTCCATTTGAGATTAATGCATTAATAAAATGTACAAAATTGTAAAAAAAAAATATTTCTTGTAAAGGGAGAAAACTTATTTTTACGATTGTAAGACTAGGGATTTTTGACAACATGAAATGCTACATTTGGAGCATGGCTTTGTATGGGACTGAAACTTGGACACTTAGGGCAGGAGATCAGAAACACCTGGAAAGCTTCAAAATGTTGTGTTGGAGAAGGATGGAGAAGATCAGTTGGACCGATTATGTGAGAAATGAAGAAGTGTTATTCAGAGTCAGCAGAGGAATATCCTACACGAAATAAGAAAACGGAAGGCTAACTGGATTGGTCATTACTTACGCAGTAACTGCCTTCTAAAAGAAGTTATTGAAGGAAAGATAGAGGGGCGGATAGAAGTGACAAGAAGACGAGGAAGAAGGCGTAAGATGATGCTGGATGACCTTGGGGACAGAAGAGGATATTCTCATTTGAAGGAGAAAGCTCTAGATCGCATTAAGTGGAGGAACTGTTTTGGAAGAAACTGTGGACCTGTCGTCTGACAGATTACTGATGACCCAAGATTCCGAATGACGAAAATTCCTTGCTCAGAAGGCATACGGGCAATGCCACGCGCGAAACTTCCAGAAATCCGTATCAGATAAGCGAACAACTGTTTCATTTGTGCACCTACGTCACTGACATGCATACCAAAGGACTTGTTTCATTTCACATTCAGATTTGCGTTACAAAAATATGAAACTGTATTACACTAAGGGCTCCACGAAAGTCTGCGTGTACTCCATTACAGAGAACACGTTTTTACCTTGAACTTTTATTTTCAAGTTTCTGTAGCCTTTGAGGTTAGCCGCTATCGGTGTAACATCATACACCCGTACTTCATTTAATTCCAGGAAAGCCTGAGTTTTGTTTTAGAAGCCGATATTTATGGCCTATAAGCTTCCAAGCATACTTCGGATGCTCGTTCATAGTGTACAATATAGAGACTGGTGAAATTTTCAATACGCACCTCGTCAAAGGAAATAGTTTGACAAATGCTGTGCTCATATGGATAGTCTACCTCGCAGGCAAGTTAAGAAATCCTTGTTTAATTCGACCGAAACAAGTCTTCAAATTATATCATTGGATATTAAGGGCTTGGACGTTTAATTATAGACACAGTACTTCGGTATGTTAACATTCAGATTGGTCCCCAAACGCTGGGATAACAAAGCGGGTTTGACAGCCACACGAATTGTGGCACTCTCTTCTAATTAAGCAGATTGGCTAACTGAACGAAAATGCTGTCAAAGGAGTGATTACATTCAGCTGAAAGCACGATTATCCCGGCGGTATATGCAGAATCTACGGGACTGCAGAGCATCGCCTGAGGCCGAGTTGTTTTAGTTAGAGAAATTAATTTTAAATCAGTAAAATAATAAGAAAGTATTACATTTAAATCCGAGTATTCAATGGCCTCTCCAATTCGCTTTCACAGTGAAAACAACGTAACATATGTCTTGAGATGTTCACAGCGACGATTGCTCAGACCGAGGTCTTCTGGATTATGGTCCCATAAGGTCCTGAGGACGGAGGTGGCATGTACTCCGAAACGCTTGTAAGAAACCTACAAGACTGCAAAGCGTGACAACTCAGAACACAATAATATAAATTTCATATTGTAGCATGCAGAGCCGGTGTTAAATAATGACTCTTTAAACAACGGCCGTTGCTAGGTAATGGCCGCAAATAATAATAGGAATGACGTTCTCTAGCCGGTCCGAGAGATAGCCATGTAACGCAACAATATATTCATTGTTGGGAGATGTGTTTTCTATGAGGTCAGTGCCAAGGTATTATGAGCTGGACAAGTCTGGAGATTCCGGTCCGCGATTTGCACATGGCATTCAAAATTCCATACGTTTATGATTACATAACAAAATTATGCAGGCAACAAGCAGAAGTCATACAAAATCATGATAATGAGAATGTTCGCAACATCGGACAAGGCGAAGCCCGACACAGAAAGTATAAGAGGCTTAAACTTGGCGGCGGTCAGGCATACGACCGTTCAAGTGACTAGACTGCCGTGATAGCTAATACTATTAGGATATTTATTTATATATATATAAAAGGGCATAATCTGCTGTACCTAGCCTGGACTGACGGAGGCCGTGTAAATATTGTACATTTATATAAGTATGTATTGCAAATATGTGTAAATACAGACAATGGACAAATTACTACAGACTGACTAACAAATGACAGACCCGACCTCTCGTCAGAGAGGGCGCTACACATGGACAGGACAGTAACTTTCATACAAAAGAAATATCTGGTCATGAGCCCCAGCTGGGGCTCGACACCAAGACAGACAGACTGACTGACCGTCAGTGGTAACGTGACTCTGACTCTGACTGAGATTAGTTATTTGTGTGACAGTCGTCGGCCACTGAGGACGTGAATAGAGAAGCTGAAGGATCGCAGCGTTGGAACCCGTTACCAGGCGACAACCGGTGAAGATATGGCAGGCTGAGAATACTTGGTGCGTGCTGTAGTGAATTAGCGATAGCGCTATAGTTACGTGTAGTTACTGTGTGTAAGGGTGTCAATAAACCCAATTACCAATCCAAAACCCGTCTATAGTCACACTCCTACATGTGGCAATATGTTGATGTCGCTGGTTTTAAAGGCAACGTTTTCAATCTTGAAATCTTTAGAGAAACTAATTTTAATTTAGCTAATAACTCAAATTACATTAATTTTATTTCCAAGATCCAGCTCTTTATTCATTAGTTGCAAATCGAAGTAAAGTTTCATACTGTAATAAACCGTACACTGATCGTCCGATAGCAAAACCATGATGCATAAATTAGTTCGACTTTCAAAAACATCAGTAAAAACGACTAACTGCTCAGTGTGTTCCATGTCACAGCATCTACACGTTTCTGGCACAGAACTTACGGGCAAACCTAATTATCGAGAACCAGGAACATTTCACTATAGCAGTTCCTCGCCAACAGCATTTTCCCGTTTGTACTGAAGTCTGTTAACATCGGTGTTTGAGTTCACTTTTCACATGTTATGTACACATGGGAAATATCGCTAACTGCCACACCGAGATATCAGCATTTGCTTTATAATGGCATTACATTGGTGCCATCATTTATTTTTATGCATGTTCTTAGTTGATTCTTGTGTTTATCAAGGGACAGCCAGTTTATCGGCTGCAGCTGCTTCTTTGCCACCAATTTCTCACAGGGCCTCTGCCTTGACAACCGCAGGGATTTTCCAGGATCCCCGCCGCAGACGTGGGATGACTGTACCTACACTTTTCATCGGGCGTCGCGTGTCGCATCAAGCAGGCGCGCCTCGTTGTGGAACAGCAATCGTATTTGGACACTCTTACCCATGCTTGGCTCCTTTAACAGCGTTTTCAGTAGCTCGGGTTATGTGGTGTGAAATGATCAGGGAATAATGAATTGGAAGGGACGAGGAAGGAAAAGGCCGTGGTCTAATTTCAGATATTATCCCAGCAGATACCCGGAGAGAATAAAAAACCGACACATACTCGTACATACATACTCGACGTTAGCTGGTCTCCGGACCGAGATCTGAACCCCATACCTCCTTAAACAAAGCAGCACATGACCATGTGGTTTGGTTAAACCACGTGCTTTTGTCGATACATTTATTGTGACGGGAGGAGCCCGGATAGCTCGGTCGGCATAGTGATTGCGTTGAGCGACAGAAGATGTCCCGACAGGAAGAGGGGACGTTTCTTTCCTCCACAGCGTCTAGACCGGCTCTGAAGGCCAGCAGCCACCTACCCCATGGGTAGCGGGGGCTGTTTCCTTGAGAGTAAATCCGCAGGGGCATGAAGCTGGCGACTCTAATGGAGCTACACCTTCACCTCTCTGATTCTTCATGAAGTGGTGCCTAATTAATAAGGGACAGGGACAGCCTGACCTGGACACGCATCCCACACAAACCAAACAACTGGAACTCAAATTTGGTGAGATTTGAGGCTCTGAAGGCGATAGCTATGAAGATTACGGTCTTTGGGGATGTGACGCGGTGCAATGTTAGGAGGAAGGTGCTGACTCTGTCTTCAGAGTAGCAGATTAAGCCGAGGTTGTACAAATTATCCCCCGCTTTATGTGTGAAAAGCAATATTTTCCATGATGGAATTTAACCCTGAAGCTAGAGGCAGAGAGCCGGTAACAATCTACCAGACTAAACGAAGAAGATCTCACAAGACAGGAACGGTCGTAACTCAGAAGTTTCCACCGGGGCAGGTGCAACGGTCAGGTTTCCTGGAAATGTGAAATGTCCTGAAAATCAATTGTTCCGTGTAATCCAGAGGAAGTTTAAACTATCATGTGAATGCTAACGAGGCACTATGAAAACCTGCTGCAGCATCCAATTAAAATAAATCTCATTAAACGATGCATTTTAATTTCCTTCCGAGACGCTCTACAATTTAATTATAATGACAAATCTATAAAAAATATTAAAGTAAAGGTATCCCTGTAACAGGCCGCGCCATAGCTCAAGCGATTAGTCGCTGGCTTCCAACCGCGGCGGCTCGGGTTCGATCCCGGATCTGGTCAAGTGGGATTTGTGGTGGACAAAGTGGCGCTGGGGCAGGTTTTCTCCGAGTACTTCGGTTTCCCCTGCCAATCTTCATTCCATAAATTGCTCCACAATCACCCTCACCTATCATCTGGGGCTGGTACAATAGGCCAGAAGTGGCTGCAGTACAAGGGGACTTAGTCCCACCCCACTAGCAATAAAAAAAATATCACTGTAACAGGCCGTGGAAGCCCATAAGGTTGTGAGATGTTGAGGTTCCCATATTTTCTAGACAATCGGCTCATAGATGTCGGTAAGGTTGTCAGCCTTACGCGCCGGTCGCCCTTTACCCCCAAGAATATTCCTGGTACTCATTTCTGTTAGAGGCTGAGTCGACCACAGGGCCATAATGCGGCTGGAAAGATTAGGTCAATTAAAAAAATATCCGATCACCTCATCGGGACTTGAACCCGCGACCTTCCGGCTTGTAGCATAGTGCCTCAACCAACTACGCTACCGCGTGCCCAGAACGACAATTCTATACATTGTTTATTGACGTCCATGCTTAATTTATTTCGCAGTAAAACAAAGCAAGGATAATGTAGCAAGAAATTATAATGTTTACTTTCCCTAAGAAAATAACGGTCGGTCACGAGTGGACAATCACAAATTGCTGCAACGTTGCCCCTCTTGTTTCCAATAACAATACACGACTAGTAACTTAGGGAAACAAGCAAACTTCTTTACATAACGCGCACGCGCGTGTGTGTAAACAGGCGGCATGTTCTGTACCCTTCTGTAAGCTTCTTCAAACACACAACAGCACAGACCCAAGAGTCTCGACGAAATTACCGCACACAAAGGCGACCACTGAATGACAGCCACGAAATATCAATTACATATCATGAACACACTTCATATTTTCATTACCGTGCTCGGTGACAATTTGAAACGAAACGGCTGTCTTGGAATGAGTGGACCGAATCCTGTAACTGGCAGCAACTGCTAACTTGTTTGAATTATTCATGAGAACAGCGGCCATGTCTGAAGCGAAATGTTCCCAACATTTCCCACTTGTAGCCTTACACCGAACAGACTAAATAAGACGTTCTGTTTTCATATTCATATATGCCTGAACTAAGGTATGCTCTAATTGCGCCGTGCCATAACTCAGACAGACGCTGAATGTTCGCCGTGAGGCCTGGGTTCAGTTCCCAGTAAATCCTGTTTAGATAAGTGGCACCAAAACATGCTTCTCTCCGAGATTCTTCGGTTTTCCCGCGCTGCTCATTGTTCCAGCATTGTCCCCTAAGTGTGCGACAGACCTGACAGGCAGCACATTATCATATTCTCGGTCTTTAAGCTGGAGGCTTCCTGCCTAACCCGAAACTTGACTGTATATAGAGTAAGGTAAAGCTGTCCCTATGTTTAACTAATTCACCTCTACGCAGTGAAGGCGTATGGGGAAGTGAATGTATAGATCCACATTTGCGTGACTTCGACACTAGCTGGAGGTGAGTGGTCAGCTTCACGCCCCGGCCGCTTTACCCCTGGGGAAAGGGCCCCCGGTACCCATTGGATAGGAGGTTGGGTGGACCCCAGCGCCGGTCTGGCCATGAAGAAAATTCTTGACCCTACCGGGACTCGAACTCCGAACCCTCAGTCGTCCAGCCCGTAGCCAGCCGCTATACCGATTGCGCTATCTCGGCTTTGAGTTTATATTTTATTAATCAATAAATTAAGCATAGGACATTCTTCTGTTCATCAAATCTCATTAGCTAGCCAATGTCTTACAATTTCCCCCTTAATTAAGGGCCAGGCCATGAAGATGTATGGGGAGTGGAGGCATAGCTCTGCGGGTTCTTAATCTTTGGTGTGAAGACAATGTTCGTATAAGACTTTGTCAGATTCTTAGACAAATAAATTCCAGTCACTCGTTTCTCATGTCTCGCGCTCTTTGAATGCTCAATAGGAAATGGTTTCGTCATAATGAAAGAAACAAATCGAGCCAAAGTTGCAAACGTTTACTGTGAACTTCAATAACCGGAAATTAAACTCCACACAAAAATGTCAGATCATATGGAAGTGCGGATAAAGAGAGGACTTCGTCTTTATATGTGCGTCATCGAGCAGCCTGGAAAGCGCACACTTTTCGTCCAAGAGGATTTAGAAATGCTGGCGGCTTTTCTCTCAAAAATGATAATGAAAAAGAAGAACTGTAAATAAAAGTTTACCTCATCGGAAGCTATATATATTACCGCAACACTTTATTCCGAACAACAACAATAATAATAATAATAATGAGAGCACTGATAACGAACTAATTCTTCCTGACAGTACTACATGATCAAATTTTAAACTGAATAAATAAATTTACAGTCCTGTTTCCCGTCTATAATGCAACAGTATTAATTCACTAAATGATCGTTAAATGTTTAAAGTGTCATTAAAATTATTAAAATATGTGTACATTCGGTGTTTATGCAGAATGTTTCAGCCACACGGGACAGCGTTCAGCTAACGCATCTCTTTTAAAGGAGCCCACTGCGCTGTGTACTTGGTTAAATAGTACTCCATAAGGCACGTCGATGTTATCACTAGTTTCTTTGAATTCTGATGCTATAGGATGATTTTCTTCTTCGCGTCCCATTGGGTGTGCCGCTTTCTTCAGATGTGCGTACCTAGTGTTGCCCTGTGCTCCTCACACCCCCACCACTGAAGACGTGCTGAAGTGTTGAAAGCTACTAGCCTCCGGACACTAACAAACAAGATTACGCGCAGGTGTGCCGCTCTCTCAGATGTGTGTATCTAGTGTTGCCTTGTGTTCCTCACACCCCCCACCACTGAAGACGTGCTGAAGTGTTGAAAGCTACTAGCCTCCGGACACTAACAAACAAGATTACGCGCAGGTGTGCCGCTCTCTCAGATGTGTGTATCTAGTGTTGCCTTGTGTTCCTCACACCCCCCACCACTGAAGACGTGCTGAAGTGTTGAAAGCTACTAGCCTCCGGACACTAACAAACAAGATTACGCGCAGGTGTGCCGCTCTCTCAGATGTGTGTATCTAGTGTTGCCTTGTGTTCCTCACACCCCCCACCACTGAAGACGTGCTGAAGTGTTGAAAGCTACTAGCCTCCGGACACTAACAAACAAGCTTACGCGCAGGTTAAATAAAGAGTATGATCTTCTGACATGCAACGTAGTGTAGTCCGGCCGAAATTCACCGACGTTTTGGAGGAAAATACTGAAGAATAAACTACTGGATGCAGTGTGCTCCTTTGACAGTTCGGTGAAATGTACCGGACTACAAGGCGTAACATCCTCCAAGCAAGTGTCAGTGTGAGAACCTCAAATCTAACAAGAGTGTAACACTTCACAGTAATACACTGACTAATTCTGGGATAGGGGGTTCGAAAGAACAAAATAATTAATAGCATTATGAAAGCTGTTTCCAACCCACCATGATAAGCTTATATATCAATAATTATACACATCTACGCTGCAAATATTGACCTTAACTAACTCCATCTGGCTGATCTTACACTTGTTGGAAACAACTTCTATCACGAAGGGGAATCCCAGTCTGTAGCAACAGTACCAACACACCCAGATGCAGGCTCCATTAAACACCAATCCGAACTCGCAAGATGAGCCTGCTGAACTCTGTTTCATACATAACGACACTATCAGTAGCTATCTCAGACAATATAGCATCGACTGGAACGACGATTCATGAATGAAAAACTGGAAGGGATGTGGAAGGAAACAGTCGTATAGACTTTGACTATCCTGATATTTGTCTAGAGGGAGTGACGAGAAGCACAAATATCCTAGCTCAGGAAATGTCTCGGGCCCAAGAATTGAACCTGGAACTTCCAAAACATGAAGCAGCAGCGCTATCAACCACACCGTGGGGCTCAACCTAACCTCCCAGATCTCTGGGAGAGATCTAAACCTAGACACACACAAACACGAAGCAGCAGCGCTATCAACCACACCGTGGGACTCAACCTGACCTCCCAGATCTCCGGGAGAGATCTGAACTTGGACACACACAAACACGAAGCAGCAGCGCTATCAACCACACCGTGGGACTCAACCTGACCTCCCAGATCTCCGGGAGAGATCTGAACTTGGACACACACAAACACGAAGCAGCAGCGCTATCAACCACACCGTGGGACTCAACCTGACCTCCCAGATCTCCGGGAAATACATCTGAACTCGGACACACACAAACACGAAGCAGCAGCGCTATCAACCACAGTAACTTCAGGAGCACGTCTGCATTTAATTCTGTTCCTGAACATGTCGATCAAATACGAGACCGATTACAGAGACTAGCAGGTCGCCAATACATGTGTCCTCTCTCCTTCCCCATTTAAGACAGTTTTATGAAACTACACGATAATTTTCTGCAGTGAAGTGACACAGACAGAAGCCGGTATAGCTGTACGGTAATGAGGCCACAGACTGGATGACTGAAGAATCGTGGTTCGATTCCCTGCTGTGGACGTATTTTCTTCTCCACAGAGTTCAGACAGCCTCTGTGACCCAGCGGATAATATCAGCTCTTTCCCCGGTGGAAAGCGGACAGGGCATGAAGAGGCTTATGTCCTCAAATTAGTACCGATGGACACACTCGAGTATTCATGACGTAGTGATTAATTAAGCATAGGGACTACTTTACCTTATATATCTATATTTATGGTTCTACAGCCCTTTGTTTGACCCTGGCAGCTTCTTCAATTTCTTAATCCTATACACAATTGGTATGACTCTTCTGACGGGGATCAGCCCGTCGCAAGGCCGCTACCTACACATAAAACAACATAAACCCAGAATAAACGCACGCAGACATTCATGCCTTGAGTGGGATTCGAACCCACGATCCCAGATTTCGACCGTGTGGTCACTGTGATCGGCTACTTTACCTTACTTTACGTAAGAAGCTTTCACTTCTAGGATTCGAGGAAACACTGTTAATGATAAAGTGATTTGGTGAACGGCACGGTTAAAAGGGTAACTATACCAATGCGACAGTATCATATAACCTTTCGGATGGCAATGGCCGTGCAATTACACGTCCTTCTTAGACAAGATTTGATTTAGAAAATCTTAAGTATCTCATAGGAAATCATTCTTAAGCTCGCCGTTTCTACTGGCCCAGGTCGGGTTTCATTTCTTCTGTCTGTATGTCTGTCTATGAGTCTGAATTGTCATCTACCTTCAAACTCCCACATACAACCCGATTCATTACTCTACACAATTCAACCCTGAAGATGGAGGCATAACTGACCTCGGAAATGTCGGTATCCATCCCAAAACTTCACGGTGTCACAACCTAGAAGACCAGAGTCAACCAAATATTGTTTTAATAAACTTTCAACACACTATACAATGAAAAAATCTAAATTTCAATGAGAGACAGATTTCATAAAATACTTTATTTTCTGCTCAAATCTGATAAGTATTAAGTCTTCCAAACCTACGTAATTCTTCAAACTGACGCGAGTTATTTTCATATTTTAACATTTCCAATGAAAAAATACCGGCGTGAAAATCCTTCAGCGAGTGTCCTAGTCTCTCATTTAGAGTCCATGTTGGTTATTTACTACAGTACAACCTCGGCAATCAGGCCGTACGCTAGTCCGACACGTCCAGTAATCCGGCATCAGGAGCCAGACAGGCGTCCGCAACCTTGTGTAGGTTTCTACAGGCAGCAGAGGCTCGCTTGTGTTCAGTCGAGCTTGACAAACTGATCTATTTAGACCCTCGCTAGCACACAGTGTTTCAGTTCTTCAGTAGTACTTTTCCTACAGCGGTGGATTTGATGTGTGCTGAAGATAGTCAGTTGTGACAAATATAAACATAAAACTTTAACTTTAAATGCTAAAGCGGAAATAATTAAGAAACATTACAAAGGTGAAAAACTTATTAATTCGGCTAAAGAGTATGGTTTGGACGTGTGACGACAAACGATATGAGGAAAAATAGTGAGAAGATTGAGTGTTTTGTCAAAAATACCGATAATTTAATAAATTTGTCCCTCCTTATTCCAATAATCAGTCGTTTTCGGTAATCCGGCGGTATCTTGGCCCATATATGTCTGATTAACAACATTGTACTGTAAATGTAAACAGCTGGTGGCCAAAATTCGTCACACGAATTATATAGGCCCACTACCTTCAATTATGACCCAAAATGCTCAGCAGTTCGGTCGACTGCAGTAATACAAATTAGACAATAAACAAAATCAAGAAATGTGTCATCTATAATGGTGTTTTAAACGCCATTTCGAATCTCCCACATGCTTCTTTTATTGGCCTACTATACCGAGTACATCAAGCCAACAACAGATGGCAGAAGCGTGCAAGCACACATGCGTTAACGTTTAGGGGAATATCAATGGACCTCCTACAAGTTTTCACATACTGAATGAAATAGTTGGGCATATGACGTCACAAATCAGACTTCCTTATTGCATACCGCACCACAGGCTCCACATACGTCACGAACTACAGCAGTTCAGCAGACCGGTGTCTGACTCTCGTTGCTGTCATCTCTCCCATGCCTTCTACGTTCCCCATCCTCAATGTTATTAACCATACAATATCATGCGGAGAGTACAGATCATAAAGTTACTCATTATGCGATTCCCTCCAGCCTCCTGTTTCTCTCTCTCTCTCAGGAGCAAATATTCTCTTTAAGTTTCAATATAATTTGATATGTAAGATTTGAGGCTTTCACGGCGGTGACTATGAAGAAAGCAGTCTTCTGGGATTTGGCACCGTGTATATGTGGTGTTAACCGACATTTCGGAGGAACGTATCGCCTCCATCTTCAGGGTAGAAGAAAAAATATAAGAATTCACACAGTCTGCTTTTACCGGTTCTCACGGTCTCTCCGCTTGCAGAATTCTTATATTTTTTCTTCTACCCTGAAGATGGAGGCGATACGTTCCTCCGAAATGTCGGTTAACACCACATATACACGGTGCCAAATCCCAGAAGACTGCTTTCTTCATAGTCACCGCCGTGAAAGCCTCAAATCTTACATATCAAATTATATTGAAACTTAAAGAGAATATTTGCTCCTGAGAGAGAGAGAGAAACAGGAGGCTGGAGGGAATCGCATAATGAGTAACTTTATGATCTGTACTCTCCGCATGATATTGTATGGTTAATAACATTGAGGATGGGGAACGTAGAAGGCATGGGAGAGATGACAGCAACGAGAGTCAGACACCGGTCTGCTGAACTGCTGTAGTTCGTGACGTATGTGGAGCCTGTGGTGCGGTATGCAATAAGGAAGTCTGATTTGTGACGTCATATGCCCAACTATTTCATTCAGTATGTGAAAACTTGTAGGAGGTNAAAATGAGTTTACTGGATTTTTCTTTTATTTACCTAATCGTTCCAGCCGCACTATGGCCCTGGGGTTGACTCAGCCTCTAACAGAAATGAGTACCAGAAATATTCTTGGGGGTAAAGGACGGCCGCCGCGTAGGGCTGACAACCTTGCCGCAATCTATGAGCCGATTGTCTAGAAAATGTGGGAACCTCGACGTCTCATAACCCTATGGGCCTCCTGGCATGTTACAGGGATAGCTTTAGCTTTTTTTACTGTACTGTACTACACTAACCAGCAAAACCTGTCACATACTCGTATTGTGTAGGATTTGGGGTTCTCACAGCGGTGTTCATGAAGAGTTAGTTCCATCTTCTCGGATATGACGACGTGTAGTCTGATGAACGTCAACAGAAACCAGTGTGGTGCAGGCAGCAAGAAGAGCTTTGCTTGCTACCTACTTTACGCTGGTTTCTTGCTTGGCTTATTCTTCGGTCATGAAGATGGAGGCAATTTTCCCCCGAAACGTGGGCTGATTTTCAATTGACTGCATGGTGATATCCAAGAAAACACAACTCTGGTCAAATACCGCTCATCCCTGCGCTTTGGAAAGTTCAGATTCTCCGACGCCTACAATTTAACTATGTGGTACACTGCACAACTGCACTCAAAAGGCCAACAGAATGAGGGAAATATTAGCATTCAACGTTATGTAAAAGTAACATATTAATGTGCGAATCAAAGGCAAGGAATCTCTTTCCACACTCAAACACTGGGATCTTGGTCGAATCCCACTCGAGGCATGATGTCTGCGTTTATTACGTGTTTGTGTTGCCCTGTGTAGGTATAGGCTTTATGACGGCTGATCCCCCGTCCAAGGAGTCCGAAACCCGAAGACAAGAGACCTCGGAACGCAGTGGTCTACAGTAGCGCCAAGAAAAATAACAAAAAGATGGAGATGAACGTTTCGGTGATTTTAGTTTAGATGATATAGTAAACCGTGAAAGTGTACAATAAACACGTGTTAGAAGTACGTACGTCATTTGGGGATCAATAACATAAGCCTAGCATTGCAACGAAACGGAAATTGGGTGTACGAGTCTACCAGTGCGTATTGTAACAATGGTGACATTGTCTCATAGCTATTCTAATATCCCGTACAGAACTAAAACCGGAACAACTGCACAACCGCACAACTTGCAGCTCAGCGGAGGCCGGCTCGTTAATCTGATACGTGTTCGGCCGGCAGTTTTAACAGTATCCCAGAGAGAACACAAGTAGCTATTCACTCTCTGCCGAATCACAATGTATGACCACGACCACTCCATGCGAAGCAGTTGCTGGGAATCAAGCAGGCTCACTCTGAGAGCAGACCCATCCCGTAATCGTATCCTTTATCAGATGTGGGCACTGCAGTCCAGCTGCCCGAGCGCTGTTCCTTTGCTATCAACCTGATCATCCGACATGCAGAAACGGGAGATCTCAAGTCCATTATTTTCTGACGAGAAACCGGAATAGCTCAGTCGGTACTGAGATTTGAATTGTGAATACTGTGCTCAATCTCCACAACAAAAAGAGGGGAGAAACTTGTTGATCCGTTAAACAACTGCGAATGATAAGGGCTGGACGACCGAGGAATCCTGGTTCGATTTTCTGCAGAAGCAAACGATTTTTCTCTTCATCACAGTCTCCAGTCCGGCTCTGAGGCCAACCTTACCTCCTATACAATGGTTACCAGGAGATGTTTTCCAGGGGGTAAAGTGGCAGAAGCGCGAAGGTGACCACTCACCTCCATCTAGTGTCCAGGGTAAGGATGTTGGAGATATGCCTCCACTCCCACATGCCTCTCCATGGCGTGGTACATAATTAATTAAGCCCAGCGATAAATTCTGGGAACAGGGATAGTTTTGTCCGTATAGCGACGGACGACAGGATTGACGGCCTGAGTTCAATTCCCGGCAGGGAAAGATATCTTTCTCTATTAGACGGCGTCCAGACCGGTTCTGTGTCACACCCAGCCTACTATTCAATGGGTACCGTGCGCTATTTCCGTGGGGTTAACACGGCCGAAGCGTGAAGCTGGTCATTCACCTCCATCTAGTGTCGAGGTCTAAAGTGGTGGAGCTCTGCCTCCAATCCCCATGCGCCTTCATGGCATGATGCTTAATTAATTAAGCATTGTGACAACTTTACCTTTGTGGAACCGGGTTAGCGCAGTCGGTATAGCAATTGGCTATAGACTGGACGGAACAGGGGACGAAATTCGAGTCCCGCTAGGGACAAGATTTTTTTTTCCTTCATGTCATCCAGACTGGTTCGAGGGTCCACCCAGCCTCCCATCCACACATTACAGCAGTGTGTGCAGAGGAGAGTACCTCAGAGAAAGTGAGCAGGCTGCAGAATCTGCGCTCTCAATAACGGGTTGCGAGCCTCCCATCCACACATTACAGCAGTGTGTGCAGACGAGAGTACCTCACACAAAGTGAGCAGGCTGCAGAATCTGCGCTCTCAATAACGGGTTGCGAGCCTCCCATCCACACATTACAGCAGTGTGTGCAGACGAGAGTACCTCACACAAAGTGAGCAGGCTGCAGAATCTGCGCTCTCAATAAGGGTAGCGGTAAGGACATTTCCAGATTAAAATGACGGTAATAATGCTGCCTAGATCAGATGCACAGGAAGCAGAGAGATATAGGCACACTGCCTGGGAAGTGACAGTCTGCGTTTGCAGCTTCAATAAAGATATATTAAAAATTTAATTCCTCATAAAGGAGACATTTTAGCACTTTATAACGATCAATTTTTGTACGCCCTCCATTGTTTCAAGAGGAGTAGGGCAGTGTTCCGCGCAACAAACTGAGTGGTTCCATCTCAATGCAGCTGACTGCATGTTCATGTTCTGGCGATCCGACACAATGAAACATCTTCCTTCAGCTACAAGAAAGTGAAACGTGAGTAATGTTTTCTATGAGGCACTACCCCCACCCTCACCCCTTGTAACGTTTACATACCAAACACTGAGAATAAATTACTTATAATTTTTATATTACTTTTCTTAACGAATGAGTTTTACTTGCTTCAATGGATCAATAATTCGAAACATGTTTACTCCGTATTTGCTTTTATGCCTTTCTCTTTCTTTCTTCCTCCATTAGTCCCTGTCTTTCTTCTATTCAGTCTTGTTAATTATTCCGTTTATATTCCAACGAGAAACCGGGAATGCGCGGTCGGTATGGCTGGACGGCCGAGGTGTCAGAGTCCGAGGCCCGATAGGGACGCGATTTAAATATTTTCCACGTCGTTGAGACCGGTTCTGGGTCCCACCCTGCCTCCCATCAAATAGTCTCCGACTAGTGCCAAGGTCAAGAATACGTGGATATGTACCTCCATTCCCACACACACACACACACCTTCATGGCGTAGTGCTTCAGTAGTTAAGCACAGGGACAACTTTATGTTCTAACGTCCCATGGCTTACGAAGTAGCTGTCATCTGTTAGTACAAAGTAATCGCATTCATTTTCAGCAGAGTTCTATCTCCTGGGGGTAACGTCGTGTAACACACCAAAAGTCAACCGATGCTTCGGAGAAACATGTTGCCTCCATCTTCAGGGTCAACGAATAGCTAAACCAAGCAAGAAACCAGCCTGAAACAGGTAGCAAGCCGAGAGCAGCGGTCTCAAGCATGGTTACTTTCGTAACACTCTTAGGTATATTCGTAATTTGAATAAAATTAAACATTTTTTATTTTATTTCAGCTAATTAAGGAACTCGAATGGAAGTCAAAAGATCCAGATTCTATAAGTGGCTCTAACAAACACAATATCCAGTTTGTTCAAGCTACTTATCAAACACACGAAACATTTCGCTTTAAGATGTCACCCCAAAACAAAAGATACTTTAATTTAAGGCTGTGTCATAGTTCAGGCGGTAAGTCATATGGGATTTTTGGTGGAAAACGTGACTGGAGCAGGTTTCCCCTGCCAATTCTAAATCCACCAACTGCTCCACAGTCACCGGGACTGGTACAACAGACCCAATTAATGGTCGACGTACCAAGTAGACTCAGTCTCACCCCACCCCAAGAAACTAAAACGAAAAAAAAAAACAACTTTAATTTCCTCAATTAGTTTCGGATCGTAACAATTTCCCAAACGCCAAATAATTCCATACAATCACGAGTCCTTGAGAGAGAATCAAAACTCTCTTCTTTCCAACTCCAACGCCAGAGAAGCAGCCTTAACATTGTGTCAATTGTGCTCGAGGGAAGGCTTCCTCCAGTTTACCGCAAGAGCGCATTACTTGCAGACAAGGCTTACCAGACATCCTCCAAAAAGCCATTTATCTCGATTTGGGAGTAAATTCTTTAGAATGGCTTCTCAGGCCACACAGCAATCATCCCTTCGTTCCTTAAGGAACGGAACTATATAACAAACCTGTGGTTAGATAAAATCATTATGAGACGCCGTGTAGTCTGGTGGAAAGTTTACGGACGTTTCGGAGGAGCGTACTGCCTCCATATTTGGAGCAGATGAGGAAGCCCAACAAGCAATTAGTCAAGGATCAAGGCCAGTACGTTGCACCGAAACGTAAGTGAACTTCAACCGGACTACACGGCGTCACATTCAAAGAGACAGAACTGTTCGTAGCCAGAGCCGTGAGAACCTCTAATTTCATTTGAAATCCTAGTACCAGTTACGAACCCAGCCAAAAGTGCTTTCCAAATCAAATTGTAAGGCAAAGTTGGCCTTCTGCTTAACTAATTAAGCACTACGCCATGATGACGTATGGGGAAGTGCATATATAGATCCACGTTTTCTTGACCTCGGCACTGGTTGGAGGCGAGTGGTCAGCTTCACGCCCCGGCCGCTTTACCCCCCCGGGGAAACAGCCCCCCACTGGATAGGAGGTTGGGTGGGCCTCAGCGCCGGTGTGGACGACATGGAGAAAGGAATATTCTTGTCCCTGCTGAGACTCGAACTCCGACCTCTCGGTCGTCCAGCTAGTAGCCAGTCGCCATACTGACTGCGCTATCCCGGCTCTATCAAAAAGTGCATGTTAGATAAACTAAAGAACTTTGGGGTTAACTATTTTACGACTATTCTCTCAAAAAGAAACATTTTCACAAAACAATGTAAACTATACAAAAAGAGTTCTGTAAGGACTATTAATATTTTTGGATCGTACTGTGCACAATGGGCCTGTTCACTTAGACATTTACAAGAAATCAGGGAAACCGGCAACCCTGACAGGTTCATATAACTCGAGAGCGTTAAGTGCTTTTGTATTTATGGCAGGATCTAACACTGTATTTCATAAAAGCCAGTTCCTATCGTGTTAATCTCGCGGGCCTACGGACAGACATGATAAATTCAATAGGTTAATTTAATTTGCAATTGAAGGCGCCATAAAGGCGAATGGGGGAATGGAGTTATAGACCCATGCATTCTTAATTTAGGCATCAGATGGATGGGAGCAGATAGCTTTATGCCCCTGCCGTTTTATCTCCGGCGAAAGAACTCCCGGCTAGGCGAGGCTAGGCGAGGCTAGGCGAGGCTAAGCGAGGCGAGGCGAGCCCCAGAGCCGATACGACGCTGTGGTGAAGAGATACTTTTGTCCCTGTCGGAAATCGAACTCCGGTCGTCAAGCTGGTAACCTAGTGAAGCTTACGTTGACTATGCGAACACACAAACCGTTTTCAGAACAAAAATTTCAGAAATCGAATTAAAAGTGGGTATACACTTAACAGCATTCCACTCCAGGTGGATTGCTCACAAGAATCTATCTACACGTAGCCGGAGGACGTACAACAAACTAAGCATTTATTTCCTTCTTCACGCCTCCAGCTTCAAATGACAGAATACTGCAAAACGCGAATGCTGCAAACAGACGAAGTCGACGGAATCGAAATTTCGTGTTTCATAAAGCCGCAATGATCTTTCTTTTTCAATGGCTCTTCCAGCCCATTCAGGGCCCAGGCCTATTATTCAGTTCCGTAATCATTTTTCACAGAAGTTAGGAACTCCTTGGACGAGTGATCAGCCCGTCGCAAGGCCGCTACCTAAACAGAGAACAAACTCACAGAATAAACGCATACACACACCAAACATCCATACCCTGGAGTGGGATCCGAACCCATGATCCCAGCGTTCGAGTGAGTGAAGACAGTTTACGCTTTAAACGGCGAGGCTACTGTGACCGGTAAAGCCGCAAAAAAAAAAAAAAAGCGTGGGAAAGCAAAAAATGAAAACATGACGAGGGAGGCAGAAAAGTCTCCTTGTATTCACCCCAAGGACTACATTTTATGCCTTCTCTCGGCGACAATAAACAATGTCTTATAACGATACAAAGCTGTCAACACTTTTCCGAAGGCTGATCCTCATACGGTAAATACTTGATATGCTGCTAATCGCAACGGTTTCCACTACAGTGCCTAATTTACATTTGGGGTGTCTCTTGAAACTACCCAAATCCTCCGCGCTACACGTATACAGCTATTGGGGTAGAGGCCTTGCGACGAGCTGATCACCCGCCCAAGGAGTCCTACCGAATGTNAAAATCCAATATATCAGTGTGGTATACACCATCGTCAGGATCCTATAGTAACTACGTCTAAAGATCTAGTAAACTGAAGTGAAACGGAGAGTTTCATGGAGATATGCTCAGGCCCAAAGTGGGGCTGTAGCGGCAAAGAGAAAAAAATACAGCTGTTGGACACTTCAATGTTTTGTTTGTATCTATGCATATTATCCAGTCTCTCCAAATGAAACAAAAGGTGGAATTCAAATTTTAGAACTCACCAGCATTGAGAGCAGGCACATGCTTTGCTTATATATGTATTTCTATCTCTCTACAGAAGCAAGCATTGTTGCTTGAGACCCAACATCTCCAGTACCTGAAAGAAGACAAACACAAATTAGATGTTTGCATGCTATTTTCCAGTTTACATAAAAGTTTCTCGACAAACATTTTTATCAAAGGGACATCTCGGTGTCGTGTCGGTATAACTAATTGCAAGGAATTACATGCACTGATCGACCTTTCTGCCGGAATCCATGGGAATTTCCTAACACATTGAGAACTTCCTGAAGGAGAAACCTTATTCATAGACATAAGGAATGCTTAAGTTTAGCCACTTTCCTTACAATATAAGGAACGCGGCTAAATAAGAATGATGAGCCATGTGTTGCGAGACAGAACGCATTCAAGGACTGTGAGACGGTGTGAGCACTTTGTCCTTGTTTCGACTCTTTCACTGCACGTCACTGTACGGACTGTCACAGAGTGAAGGCTGGCAATGACTGGTAAAAACTAGACTCAGCAAGGTCGTTAAATAAATCACAGATAAATGAATAAAAACATAGACGTCAATCAGTGGAATATAAATATTATTTTCAGAAGAGACTTCGGTCAGAGAAACTTATATGAGAACGAAATTAATCTGCCAACACAATTATTTTCGTCTTGAGGTTCTCGCCGTGGGGACTATCAGTAGTGCTGTCTTCCGGCATATAGCGCTGTGAAACCTCAATGTTTCGGAGGAGCATATCGCCTCCATCTTCAGAGTCGAAGCGCAGGCCAAGAAACCAGCATGAAGCAGGCAGCAAGAATAGAAAGTTGTTGGCACCTTCATGCTGGTTTGTGGCGCGGATTACATTTCGACCCTGAAGATGGAGGCGATATATTTCTCCGAAAAAGTCGGTTGGATTTCACTGGAGAATATGGCGTTAATCCCAGGAGAAGAAACTCTTAATAGAATTGTTGCTTCGCATAATACTGATGAATTTAGTTTCCACGCGAATTAAGTAACCCTGCTGTCACTTACCATGCAAGGCCGTTTTGCACACGAAGTAAAAGCAGAAAACCGAGTCAGAAGCTCTCGACTTGACGGGGCGACCGTGTTTGCTTGTACTGCACGTGGGAATAAGCGGATCAAAACCTCCCCAGGTGCTACTCCATCTACAATCATGAAACTTGAAGCGCTGACTTGTCTTCAGCAGGATTTTGCAAAAAGAAAATATCATCAGAAGATAATAAGTAAATAAACAGTAACAATAATAATTATTTGTGTCCTAACTTGGGAGCCCAAACGCGAATTAAAAGGCAGAATGAGTAAAGAAAAAAAAATGCAAAACAAGGCAATTACTATAATTTGAATAATAATAATAATAATAATAATAATAATTCCACAAACTTAAATCAAAGTTAACACTGAGTTGCGATGAAAGCAATATGTACAATGGATACATTAATGATCTGAAGAACCACGGCTAGTACAGCAAGAAAAAATAATAGTAATTCAGTTATCCATTCTTATATGTTAACCCAGCATCAGCAGGAACCAATCAGACAGCACAGTCAAACAAGAAGTTCTAGGAAGAACTAATGGTCCACTTTCCTTTTATGACAAGGCCTGCACACAGAACGAAGAAATTAGGGCAGAACACTTACAGACGGCTCGTTGCCTTGCAATGGTAAGGAGGGGCAGACACACAGACCGAAAGATCTCATAAAGCATCAAAAACGAGATGGAGGGGTCAAACAGACAGACAGGTGATCTCATACTATACATAAGAAGTTCTGGAAAGAACTAATTGCTTTTTCCTTTGATACGACACGGACCGCATAGAAAACCGAAAAATTAGGGGGGATACACATACAGCAAGGTGGTCTCACGAGCCTCAAAAGCCTAAAAAATTAGGGGGATACACAGAGAGACACGAGAGCAAGGTAATCTCATAAGCCTCCTAACAGAAATTACGGGGGCATACAAAGAACAGCAATGTGGTCTACTGAGCCCCATTTGGGGGGACACATAGACAGATGGACAGACACAGAGAAACATAGACGGATACACAGACAGACGGCAGGGTGATCTCATAAGCCTCCTTTCCTTTTTTCAAAAGAAGGAAAGTGGCCTGCTGATAAATGAGAAGTGAAGGAAACCACACAGAGACGTAAGCTGCAAGATACGTTACTGCAGAGTTCATGTAAGACAAGCGCAAGTTTATAATAACACTGTACGTAACAAAATAACATAATTACCTACTAATCACATTAGCCATAAGATTAATATTAAGGAAATTAACTGACGTACTTGCATATTTTCAGAGTTCGTGGAGGTAGATCTAGGCCCACTGGGGCTGTAGTGCCAAGAAAAAGAAAACTTGCATATTTTATTCGTTGCTAAGGCGCAGCGAACAGAAGTACATTTATTGGGTGAAAACGTGGTACAGAAAGTATTAAAGTCTCCAGTGTTGCTAACTTGAACTCATGATTCTTAATACAAAAGGTGGCGCCAACTAATTTTCGATGCCTCTAATTTGCTCAGCTCATGATAATGACCTGTTAGTATAAAACACAATCGTTAAATCTTTATCAAACTTCGCGCTTCTTCAATGACAGACATTTTACCGTCAATATTTGTAGTTTTGTTTCGAGTCTCATTTTACACAGAGCTCTTCTGTGCCTGTTGGTGGGGAAAGGAATGTGAAATAATATTCTGTTGCTTGTAAACAGCTTAGATTTTGACCATGTCTCTCAATTCTTGTAATTTTTAGCTGAGGGATTGGCGTGGGCAGTTTGCAAGTACTGAATTAGAGAACCCGGGTAATTTTCGCAGTATCTGAAAGAAACAGCGCCATGCACACTACTTAGAGCCCATAAAGCGAGGCCACGTGACGCAACGGGAGTTTCTGAAGCAGCATCTTCAGATATCCACATTTAGTTTACCCCATTACAAAGAACCTGTGCGCTGTATAAACACTGTTTGAAAATATACCAAATTTTGATACAACCGTACAAGGTAAGGTGTCACGAGAAAAATGGTTAGATAACATTTCGATCAAAGCCATCGAATTAACAAGGTACATCGCAGTGTAGTTTATATATTCATTTGCTTATCCACGTAAACAAATAGATTTACTGACCAAGCAGATGTCCTGGCTTTTAGGCAGAAGATCAAAACTATCCCTCGAAAACAAAATCCTTATATACAAAACAGTAATTATACCAATCTGAACGTACGGCATCGAACCCTGGGGATGTGCCAGTAAGTCCAACATCAACATTATCCAAAGATCACAATCGAAAATCCTAAGGATGTTAGTCGACGCACCTTGGTATGTGTCAAACGAAACCCTACATGAAGACTTGAAATTAAAATTCGTGAAAGAAATCATCCTGGACAGAAGCCGCCAACATATGAGCAAAATAGAAACCCACGAGAACGAACTATTGCAACCACTCAGGGCGCCAATCAACAATAGAAGATTAAAAAGGAAATGGCCAAATGACCTGATATAAAACAAATCAATTTCTGAAGAGGTAATGTCGATGGACATTTTCCTCGCATGACATGTAATAGTCCTTAGCGAAACCATTAACCTATAGAATGTACGTAATTCTGATTGTTAATAAATAATAAACAAAAAAATTGCTTATCTAAGTATTCATCGCTTATTTTAAACTGCAAAGTATGACGAGTTATTTTGGATCTACTATGGTTGTTCTTTTCTTTTTCGTTTCGGTTAATTCCCTTAGTTCTGAGTGGAAAACGAGGCTCCTGTGAAGCTCCTCCATCTTCTCTAGTTTTCCAGTGCCTTCACCTCTCTCCAGGCAGCTCCCATTTCTGTCAGTTCCTCTTCAATTGCTATGGTTGTTTGATCATCGAAACAAAGCGGACTGTTTGTGAGTTAACCGAATTTTCTATTTACATTCAATTCCCTCCAGACATGGAGGGGGAGAAACGAAATATGATCAAGTTATAATTCAAATCGTAAGTCCAGGAGCAGTTTTGATCGATGGATATACCAACAGACCCTCCATATAAAGGTAAATGTATAGAATATATCCATCTATGTCTCTACAGTTCTTTCTTGGGACCTTGGCCGCTTCTTAAGTTTCTTAATCCTATACACAACCGGTAGGACTCCTTTGACGGGGGATCAGCTAGTCGCAAGGCCGCTACCTACACACAGAACAAAGGCATACAGACATCCACGCCTTGAGTGGGATTCGAGCCCAAGATCCCAGCGTCCGAGCGAGCGAAAACAGTTCATGCCTCAGACCACGAACGCATTGATCGGCATGCGTAGTGTACAGGCCTGCATGTATAGAAATAAATAAAAAATTCGACAGAATCCGGCTGCACATATGAACTAGTAAATTTCGAAATTTACTATGACAAGAGCGGCATGTCAGAGACAAGCAAACCTTGCAGACCCTTCACAGTTTAACTCTCCCTCCGTAACCTTCAGAAGTTGCCTCTGCAGCAAAACACTAAGTGTACGTAGGTATATGTGTGTTACTTGTTTGCATCACGTTAATGCCTCGTGTACGAGTGCGAGGGCAAGGGGAGGCCTACGTCAACCGGGTCACATGCCCACCCACAACGGATGAATCTTGCAAAATGAGCTGAACTTCAAGTAGGTCAGAATACCACTTCTGGAGGTAACGGAGTTGCCCCCTTTCACCAGACTTAGAAAAGCCCATGTTTCGCACAGTTGTAACATATGTAAGGCTACAGAGATATAACGCAGGGGCTTCGTAAGACCAGACTGTCTCCGTCTTTAGGTTTTAAGAGTAGGCCAAAGAAATCTTTGCTCCGAAACGTCGGCGAAATTCTATTGGACTACACGGTGTTGCATCCCAGAAAACAGTCACTGCTGTGAGAGCTTCAAATCCAACATACACACTCCAACATACATACTCCAACATACACACTCAAACATACATACTCCAACATACAAACCCCAACAATACTGTCAGAAACAAACAATTCGTTATAGGTAATATCCTTCAGATGACGTATTAAAAATTCTTTTATGCACTACTGAAAAAAAAATGTAGTGAAATACCTGATGGATATGTGCAACTACTCAAGTTTAATGGTTTTTACATATGCAGTTCTAATTCTTTAAATCTGTCTCATTCAAATTCGCGAACAAATACCCCTTACAGAATGTAATTAGGGTGGAATATTATTTGTCGAAAGTGTAGATTCACTTCCCTTCAAAGTCCAAGGGGACTTCTTCAAACCGTATATCCGGTTTAAGTTTCCAAATTCCATACAAACATATTTATAACTGGTCCGACTCTACTTCAATAGAACACGAGGAAGGGGGGGGGGGTGCTCGAAAGAAACAAGAAATACGCCCACAATTTTATTGGAAGCCGCAAGAGATTTAGGAGACTTGCGTACGTGATAGGAAACATAATTGTTGAATGGCTGTCCGAGGAACCGGCTTGCACTAGCTCAGAAAATGGTTCAATGACGAGGTGTTCTGAATACGGTTCCTTAAACGGAGAACTTGCATTGCTACCGAGCTACAACTGTTCAAAAATCGGTCAAAAGGCATTGCACATACTTTCTCATATATGATTGATCTAAACTACGTTACCTTGGAAACTAAATCGATTTTTGTTTGTAGACCGTTGTTGGATTTGGGTTCCCGCTGCTCGTGCAGTTCTCTTCCTGAAGACACCGCCCATACAGATTTATTTAGAGCA
Organism: Cryptotermes secundus; assembly: GCF_002891405.2. Classification (NCBI taxonomy): domain Eukaryota; kingdom Metazoa; phylum Arthropoda; class Insecta; order Blattodea; family Kalotermitidae; genus Cryptotermes; species Cryptotermes secundus. The sequence goes on from NW_019738371.1 coordinate 487,878, forward strand.
AAAGTCTCTATAAACTAATGAAATTTATACAAAACCGAGAAGTTTTCAAGGAATTCAGCACTTTGGGGGGGGGGGGGACTGAATGAAGTTAAAATGTTCATATTCACCGGATACTGACCCATAACGGACAAATTCTTAAATACCGAGCGTCAATACAATTCGTCCAAGGGATCAGGCGCTAGTGAAGGGCATATCCATACAGAAAGACGCATTCCAAAAACCCGTTTATTGCATTCATGGGTGTAACATTTTGCGACCATTTCTCATGCATTCCACGCCTGCAACTTATACCGCACACCTCACCCTTCTTGTACTGACCGTCTGAATAACATCTTGTGAAAAATGCAAAAGAATCTCGATATATTGTACGTGTGAAACAAAGATCGAATGCATAGTAAGCAGGGTAACGCTTAAATAAATGTAGTTTAAAATAAGGGATTTAAAGGAGTTCTGACATCTAGAAAGCTTTCCCAGTCTAGGGTCCACCTACGACCTGGCATTTGGGTAGTCACAGAAGACTGAAGATTTTAATGAATAATTCGTCGCCGGTGTTTTTACTGTTCGATGAATTTGTGTTTTTAAATGACAGTTATTATTGGTTATAGACTTATTGTTTACGCTTGACAAAATAAATTAGGAGTCTCGTTATTTCAGTAAGTTTATCTTAAGATAACATCCGTAAGGGGATCTACTGTACTTCCGTACACAAAGAAGAGCTGGTAGATTCAAACAATTGAAAATAATACAAATCAAATGAGATGTTTGTAGAATTTTCTTCATTATAGAAATGCAACCCGCTAGCTTTCCTATCGACGCTTTATTGAGAGGTTAACCTACATAGTGAATGCTCGCTAAAAAAATATATATATTTTTTTAACATATAAAAAACACATATATATAAATATATATATATATATGTGTGTGTGTGTGTGTGTGTGTGTGTGTGTGTCTGTCACGATATAGGGGGTTTCGTGCGTGACATATGAGACGGGTTTGGATTGGATGATTGGATTTTTGACACCTTATACCTTCAGTTATTGCTATTGTACACACTTCACAGTTCACCGCTGCGCACGCACTAGGGTTCTCAGTCTTCACAAGCCGTATCCTGGCAACGGATTTATCATACTCTCACTGTCACTTCAACTCACACATGACGTCATCTCTGCTCCGCCTATTTCTCTTCTTGCCATTATTCTCAATCGCCTTTGACTACCATCTCCAGAACTGGACCCATTTCTTGACAATTCTGCTGCCTTGGAACTTATTGCTACATGGCCTCGGAGCGGACCCCACGAAAAACACCGTCTTCTACTGTCTCGTATTGTTTTACGTTGCCTAGCAACAGACGTCCTACGGCTACAACCGCTGGCTCCCGCGGCTCGTTGCCTAGCACTGGGTCTACATGTAACAGTACAAAATGCATTTAAAATAATCCTCCCCTATTTAAGAGGGTAGACAGTCGGGTTTCGCACCTCTGCCATTCAGAGTGACTGCATGCGGTCCTATGTACGCATTATATTCTTGGAATCATGAGTTCGAATCCCACTCGAGGCACAGAGGTCTGCGTTCCACCTGTGCTTATGTTGTCCCATGTAGGCAGAAGCCTTGCGACTGGCGAACCTCCTAGCAAACTTGCAAAACTGGAGGCTTTGGTCCGCATCTGTCCGTCGCGCCGTACAAGGAGAAAAAGAAGCAGAAGAAAGAGCTCCCGTGCTTAATCGAGCATCATGAAATGAACAGGTATCGCAGAGAGGAAGTAGCCTATATTTCCGTACATTCTTAACCTCGGCTTCAGAAGGACGTGACTGATCGGTCTCACTCCAGTAACCGTTAGATGGACAGCTGGGTGAGACTTAGGGAGTTCATTTGGAAGTGGAAGCGAAGAGAAATATCCACGTAGCTGCCGGGAATCGAATCGCAGTCAGCCTGCCACTCACTTTGCTGACGGACCTATCTTGGTTTCCAATTACGCTTCATAGCACAGATAAAATGGTGCGAGATCTAGGAACGTGCCGCGGCTCATGAGTATCAGCATCGTCGGGTAAATTCTAAAGTGAAACTAAATCAATATCTACAGTCAGAACAGACTCACATATCCATTGTTGCTGACAATCAGCTAGATAAGTACATACTGACAATATTGATTTATCCCTGCCATAGCAACAGTTCGATTACGACGTCACTGCAGTTGAAGTGGCTTCGATTAGACACGTCAATAGAAATGAGAGATGTTATGGTGCAAATTGTTCTAAAATTTCCGGCGGTCAATTTCCTAAAGGACCTGAAGAAATGCGAGTACAACAAAAAGAACTGGGACACGAGACTCCATAGCGAATCTAGCAANAAACCCGATGGTTTATTGCGCATTCAGAAGGCCAGCCATTGGTCCCCATCCTGAGCCAAATAAATCACTTCCCTACCACCCCATCCTATTTTAGTATCTATTTATTTTAGATCTATTTTAGTATTACCCTCCCAGTTACATTTAGGTCTTCCTAGTGCTGTCATTCACGAAAACCCTACATGCATTTCACCTTCTCCCATGCGTGCCACATGCACAGCCCATCTCCTCCTTCAGCTTTCTTCTCTCTTTTTCTCTATATAAATTTTTGTACGGGGAAGGGGAGGTAAAATTCTACTGATTGTGTGTGTACGTGCCTATGCACATTTTTGTGCAGTTGTGGCTTTATCAGCCACTAAGTTACATAGCGTCAAACTGCATGACGATTATGAACAGCGAATGTGAAGCACGTGGAAGAGGTAGGGATCTAATATTTACCTTCAGACAATGACTGTTAATATTCTGCATCTTACTTCCCATTGGCACATTTTGTCAAAGTAATCATTGTTCCGCCTCAGCAAAAACAAAGCATTTCTTTTCTGAGAAGTGTATCTGCACATTATGTTAGTCATTAACGAAAACGTTTAGAGAGCTCACGCCTCAGCCATAGGCCCGCCACGTCGCACAGTGAGACGCGCGTCTCTCCGATGAAGGAACAGAGGGACTAACGAAAACCACGACACACGGCAGTTAGGGTATGGGGTTCCATATTCTTCCGAGATAAGGGTGGATGTACGCATTGCGCAGGCGCCCATTCGAAAGCAAAACTTATGCCCGAAACATTTGTCGCGCCGATAGATATTCAATGAGTTACATAAAAAAGTGTTTATTACTGAAGTCCTATTCTAACTGCACTTCACAGAACAGGTTCCTCTAGAGGCAACGTTCTAGACAAGCGTACGGTTCTAACATCGGCCGAAATTCAGGTCTTTCGTGGTTTCTCCCAGACTCTCCAAGGATGTGCCGGCAAAATACCTATCTCGAAGAGACCACGATCATTTCCTTCCATATCCTTTCCAATTCATCATGACCTGAGGCTATATAGTCTCGATATGGGGCAACTCCCCTGTTCACTGTTCCTCCCAACCCTCTACACACTCCGAACTTCTATTTTCCACCACAATATTCCTCTCCTCGTTCTACATGTCCGTCCTCCTCTTAGTTGTTCATTAAACTGTTATACACTGCCAGCGAGTTTCTCTGCCTCCGTGTTTTGCTTCTATGGATCAGCACATTACATTGTATTGTATTGTATTGCAGAGAGTGGGTTTCCCCATGCACTTAAACCAACTGTTGGTCCATTGTGCGTCCCCCTATGATATTCTACCAGTCTCTATTCCCTACCCGTACTGGTGCGTGCCATCAGTCCCGACTCAGCCAGCGAGTACGGCCTCTACTGGCTCAGCAGTATCTCGATGCTTCCCCGATCTACCAGAGGCGTTAGAGACTACTGTTGGGCGGGAAATGTCCTGAATTTGGCTCAGTGGTCCCCTTGGGACATGAGGTTCTTTTACGTGCCGTAAAGCTACGACACGGGACCCACGGCTTAAAGTCCCTCCCGGAGGACTTGTTCCCTGAATTTTTCGGCCCTTAAAAATTCCACGACCTCCACCGGGTTTGAACCCGCGTACCGCGTACCTTGAGTCACGAGGTGGGAACGTTACCTCTAGACTACGGAGGCCGCTATGGATCAGCACATACTTTCCTTATTCCTGTCCAGACTTTCTATCGTTATTTCTGCAGTTCTACCGAACTTCCTTTCCAATTATTGTTTAATGCTCCTCATTTATCTGTTCCCCCTCCTTCCTTTGCTGTCCCAGTGCGTCCCCTAATGGTTCTTTTTCTCATCCGCTTCCAACATAGTTCTCTCTAGCGCCTTTTCCTTCCTCTCTGTCCTCCCAAAACTCCCGCTATTAAACGGCATAAAAATCAAGTCTGCTCTTCTCGAGTTGTCACATGGGAAGAGACGTACAAACATTGCGGCGATGCCAGGCGAATATTTCATAAATTTTCGTTGCGATATCAGCAAAACGATGCGTATATGCACATTGAATTTGCAAGGAAAATGTCCAAGAGGAACCGCTATCGACACAGTTGGCCTCGAGAGGAACTGACCCACTAACTCGGGCCGGCGCGCCTCAGCTCAAAGTACACAAGCTCACACTTTTATTTCTAACGTGTTCATCGGCCCGTCCTATTTCTAAGCATATCAAACACCAAGCACGTGTACAAATAACGAATATTTACTTGCCGTGTGCCTGCCGACAGTTCGTAGACCCTAAACCGCCCACAGGTACGGTTAGTCTCAACTGGCTTCATTAATATCACTGCAGTTCCAATGTACCGTCAAATTTACACAACAATGTACAGAAATCTATATTAAGTCTACATGTTTCTGACGTGTAACAATAAATATTACCGCTGCCTTGTACAGTGCCCACTGGTCCCGTTAAAAAGAACTAGTTTCGATCACTGCACTCCAGTAATTATGAACAGCTCTTTTTAACGGGTCGAAATGAGTAGCAACCTATACACCCTGGTTCCAAACAACTAACAGATATTCAGTTTCCGAAACGCTGTGTCAGAGAAATTTCAAAATGATGGTCATTGCTCAAAATATTTTTGTTTTCAATGGCTCTTCCAGCCCATTCAGGGCTCTGGCCTCTTACTCACTTCCGTTATCATTTTCCACAGATGGTAGGACTCCTTTGATGAGTCATCAGCCCGTCGCAAGGCCGCTAACTACACACAGGAGAACACAGGCCCAGAATAAACACATACACACACCGAACATCCATGTCTTAAGTGGGTTACGAACCAACGACCCCAGCGTCCAAGCGAGCGAAGAGAGTTCATGGTTTGGACCGCGTGGCTACTGTGACCCGTCTGTCCAAAATAATAATCATATTTAAAATTTATATCAAGGCTTTATAAAGTAATCGATATTTAGGATTGTGGATCATCCTTGTGTTAAAATCTCACAGCAGTATCCCATTTAATAACATCCCAGGATTCCTGTAATCTGACAAGCTGATCACAAGCACAGAAAATATTCTCTTCCGTCGAACCCATACATTTTATGGCGCGTAACATGACTGAAATAATGTGCAGAAATTTGTGCATAACGGAAGCAACGACTATCTTTACAGCATAAACAGTCGTGTGACACACACACACACATACAGGTCCCCCTAAGACATATTTCATTATAACAAATCAAATGTTTACTTTAAATTACTGAAAGTGTATTCCCATATATCATGTACACTTAGCTGAACGACAGGCGGCTCGTATGCATGCAAGCTGTGTAAACAAATCGTTCGATGACGCATTAACTCCAGGGAGCAGAATGCATCTAGAAAAGCTAAAAATCGCCCAGGCAATCGAGAAATATAGCATCATTTACACAACGGCCCAACACACTTGTCCATATCTTGAGCCAGACTACTTCAGTCCATACTGCCATATCCTATTTCTGTAAGATTTATTTTAATATTATCTTTCCATCTGCGCCTAGGTATACAAAATGGTCTCTTCCCTTCATGTATTTCGACTTAAATGCTGCAGAGCTATATAAGGATCTACAACCTATAATCTGCGAACACTTCAGTTTCCCCTGCCAATTGTCATTCCACCAACTACTCCATATTCATTAACCTTTTAAAGCCTAATGGTTACTATATGCACGGCTTGGTTTAACATACTAGAATTCTGCATTCTGCCCACACAGTGTGTTTGTGTGTTTCATATGGTTCTCACAATAAGCATCGGATGTTTTCCTAAACAGCATTAACCGGTTGGTCCTTGTAGCGGAGACACAATGTGTTTGCTGTGAGGTACGAACTGAATTTTTATATTTAGTTTGGAAAAAATTCGGTCTTTAAAGGTTAAGCATCCTCTCATCGACACTACATGGTCTCGTTGCTGAAAGCGCAATTAAATAATCAATTTAAGAAAATAAGCAATAAAATTAGAAACGAATTAGAATGTCAGATTTCTATCCATGTGAATGGTACGAAGAACAAAAACTGTGGCTTACGTTGTGTTACTTGCGATATCGCGTATACTGCGCGAGCGAGCGCTCGTTTGGTGTTCACTGACGTCTCTTCGAACTCTAAACTGGTCACGTTCTCTACTACGGACACTTCTCGGCATTTAGTCCGAAGGGCAACGGCGAACTCAGATAATGAAACTGAACCCGTAAGTTCTCATTCATCATTCTTCACAATCGCTTGGTAGAAGAGAAGACAGTGCATATCAATAATGTATTCAGGTAAATGAGTATATTGGAGTGGCCCGCCTCTGTGGTCTAGTGGTCAGAGTTCCTGGCTACAGATCCTGAAGTTCCGGGTTCGATTCCAGGCGCTACCAGATTTTCTGAGAAGTAGTGGGTCTGGAACGGAGTCCACTCAGCATCGTGATGATAATTGAGGAGATATTTCAAGGAAACAGCGGCTCCGGTGTAGAAAACCGAAATTATTAGCGGTGGGGATTCGTTGCGTTGACCACGCGACACCCTCTTTCCGCTAAAGTTGGCACTAACTTCGCCGACAAGCGGCGGTCGCTCGCTCGGTATAGTTCGCTTGCAAACTACATGCCACTGAGTTTGTTTTTCTTGTTTGAGTATATTGGGGAAGTGCGAATATTTTATCAACAGCTCTAGGGCGAACATTCGTGTGTGTAGGAGAGCTACAAAATATCCACCGTACCTCTGCGAGCCGCAGAAGGGGCGAAGAGGGAGGACCTGTTCCTCCGGATTGGGGGTTACACGCAAGGCTGAAGACCTTGTTGTCTAAAAACCATTCATTCATCAGTAATCTGTCAGACGACAGGTCCACAGTCTCTTCCAAAACAATTATTGTTGATAAATTCAAAGAAGTGAAAACTGGATCAAATCTGGTAGAATCTTCTAAGGCATGCTATGGCTCAAAAACGGGCGTTTTCCAATGATGATGATGATGATGTAAGGGCGAAAATGTGATGGAAGTCTAAAAATGTTTGCACAATGTTACCATCATATTTTGGCAGCTCAATACACTTCACTGAGCTCAGAATTATTAAAACAGCACCATCTTCAGGGAAGCCACATAAACAGAGCAGGTAACTTCAGTGTTTGGCAAACAGAAAACTGGACGAGCATGAAAAGCAATCGACAGTAAATATCTGGCCTTAAAGATAAAGGACACGTGTCTATGCTTACTTAGCTATGCACTACGCTATGGGGAGAATGCAAGTGTGGATCCACATTTCTAACGTCCGCAGTAGCTAAGAGGTGACTTATCAGTCTCATGCCTCTGCAGCTTTACCACCGGGGAAACAGCCCCCAGTGCACACTGCATAGAGGCTGTGTGGGTCCCACAGCCGGTGTGGACGATATGGAGAAGAGAAAATCCCTTGCCCTGCTAGAAGTCGAGCTCCGAGTCTCGAAGTCCAGCCCGCCGTCCAGTCTCTGTAGGGAGTGGGCTGCTCCAGCCTAGCCTTTGGCTTTACTGAACACAAATCACATTTGAAACACAGTCTCCTCCCCAAAACAAAGACGAACAAGTATTCCGCGTCAGTTGCAAGAAGAGAGAAACAGATGGTCCGATCCCGCCGTGTAGTCCAGCTTTGATATCAGGATGAATGCAGACCACAGTAAGTTGGCACAGCAGAAGGAATCTCAGCCCCTATTTTAACATTTAACTTCTCAGTGCCTGGACACAATAATGTTTTAGCATAAGGATTTACAACACGTTTGGCACGTCCGTGATGCCAACAATATTCCTTTTGGTATGTTTTCATGAGACCTTCTTGTATTTGAACTTGTCATCAACATCGCCAACATGGCAGAAATTGTGAAGTTTGAGGGAAATAACTAAGGTCAGTCAATGTATGATTGTCGTGACCTTGAAGCATAACAGACCTTTAAAAACATGCCGCTTCAAATGAGAATATGACAATCGCGTAAACTGAACGACAGTAATTAATAAAAATGTACAAATATTCTAACTGTGACGTGGTGACAGGTCAAATACAGCCTACATATCTACAAAAACTGAATAGGAAGATTTTAGGTTATGTCAGACAAGTTTCAGGTGTTGAGAACGTCCACTAGCAGCGGACAGCAAGTCCTTATGATAACTGAACATTAATTCCATCGAATGCCTTCTGCTCCGCCAACAGCACAAAACAGCAACACATTAAAAACCCACCGCTCAACTTTCAAGTCTTCAAAACAAACACGCAGCCTGCTGCTACCGTAAGCACTTTTTATCTTCGGCCAACGGATCTAAGACACTTGCGGCTGAGTCCACTGGGACTCACTCCATCAAGCCGCGGAAACGTAAATCGGAAACTCAAAGGGATGAGCCCGCAGCCTTTAAAATATTAACGGTAACTTTACTCCGTCAGTGACGTCAACAACGCAAAGGTTCCGTAACAGCTCGCATGTCCTCCTCGTCCCCACGTCAGGGAAGACACCCGAAATTGACACACTGCAAATGTACAGTCACGTCCGTGTACAATGGGATCTGCATCGAGGTCGCGATTTGTTTTGTTCACAACTGTTTAAATGAGTTCATGACTACGCAACGGCGGAGGCAATACTTCAATTAGGGTACGACCGCTTCCTTCCAAGTTCTTACCAATTCATGATCCTACACTCACGCTAAAGATCTGAGATACTGACAGCGCTCGAAAATAAATCCCATCCAATAGACGCAGCTTGTTTCGCGTAAACCCGTCTTTACGTGTTTGTTGCTGTGTTGCTGAGAAACTGGTCTACCAGTCCAGTCTTCATTGAACACATAATAATATCACATTTGAATTTAAGAAGATCTTAACTGGTCGAAGCTGCAGAGGACCTGAACGAACAGTGCCTGCTACATGCCCATCGCAACCAATTCGCCTGGATTTGCCAACCCTTGTAATGTTTGGTGAACAGTACAAGTTTCAGCTGTACCATAGCTCTGGAGGTTAGGCTCCGACTTCTCACTGAACCCAGGTGAGATCTCTGGTAGACGAAGTGGCAAATCTCCGCTGCTAATCATAGCTCCATACTGCGATAGCCCTTCCCAAAGCCACATTACCACTTCCTCACGCTTCACCTCTGACTCGCCACTCTGCTGCTTATAGAGTAGAGTTCGGTTCTTAAGTTAAGTGCAAGTTTCACGTCCGTAGAAGGCAACAGGCAGGCCTAATATTACAACACGGAATCATTTAGTATTCGAAAGGCTTTGGGTCCGATCGTTGCATTAATCTCGAAAATAAAACCAGAGATTAATAAATAAACTTGACAGCAATAAGAACCAGTTGCTTGAAGACGGCAGTAGAACCACACGAGAAAAAGAAAATATCCAGTACAACTGCACTGTAAAGGGATCGCTGTGCATGTCATTTGCTGATGATGACAGTGCGGGAAACTTCAGTTCTCTCACAGGGTTCAGCGTGAAAGCGGTCAGAGTTTTTATTTCCGCACTTTGCCTATTGGAGGTGAATGGGCAGAACTAAGTGAACCTATTAGAATAGCATTCGGGATTTTATATTTTAACGTTTATACTCAACAGCAAGGCAATTTTTCTGTTCTGAATTTCAATTAATATTACAGAGAAGTAAGTTTATATGTGCACATAACAAGTACGAAGTGAGATGAAACAAATAAGTCAAGAATTACAGTTTTTATCAATAAAAATCACTTTGCTATGTGTTTTGTAAGTTGTTTAACGACACTGCCAGTCGCTCAGACTATAAACGTCGATCTTTCACTACCAGATTTCAGACAAGCCTGTTTCCACGACTTACTTACTTACGAAGCTCAGTCTTTCTGAGGAGAAGCCAACTATGCAGCTACTCAAGAATTTCCCAGAATTTTATGGAACCCGAAGGTTCATTACCGTGTTCACAAGAGCCCTCCACCGGTCCCTATCCTGAGCCAGATCGATCCAGACCATACCATTTCATCCTATCTCTCTAAGATCCATTTTAATATTGTCCACTCACCTACGCCTTGGTCTTCCCAGTGGTCTCTTTCCTTCTGGCTTTCCCACCAATATCCTATATGCATTCCTCGTATCCTCCTTTCGTGCTACATGCCCTGCCCACCTCATACTCCTTGACTTGACCATTCCAATTATACTTGGAGAAGAACAAGTTATGAAGCTCCTCATTATGCAGTTTTCTCCAGCCTCCTGTCACTTCATCTCTCTTCGGTCCAAATATTCTCCTCAACACCCTGTTCCCAAACACCCTCCGTCTGTTCCTCCCTTAATGTCAGAGACCAAATTTCACACCCATACAGAACTACAGGCAAAATTATAGATTTGTATATTCTGATTTTTATGTTTTTGGACAGCAGACGAGAACACAAAAGGTTCTGGACAGAATGGTAGCAAGCATTACCCGAGTTCAATCTCCTCTTAATTTCCTCCTCAATCTGGTTCGATCTGTTACCGTTGTTCCCAAATATCTGAACTGTGCCACATTTTCAAAACGACACGAGTCCTTTATCTGTATCGACTCTAATTTTAAACGCAATTATAATTAAACCTTTAATTAAAACACAGTAGCTGCCACGTCAAGTGATTTAACATTAAAAACTCTGCATTCTGCTTTCACACTGTATTTACAGGTTTCATAAGATTTTCAGAATTATCAGACATTTTTCTTACATGATTAACGGGCTGGCCCCCGAAATGGAGACGCGGTGTGATTCCTGTGCGGTAGGTACTGAGTATTTAAATATTGTCATGAACTTCGTGCTTCAGAGGATTAATAAAAGGCAAATACACGGTCGGGTGGTAATAGAAAGGTGCATTCGTGTACAGTGTGATATGAAGTGACTCAACATCAACAATGCGACAGGTCGACTGCCGGAGTATTTTCACGGCCTCCACAGATGCTGTCAGCTTCTCGGGCTAAATAACGTCGAACGGTAGGATGATGACTGAAGAATGAACTTCAGAGGATTAAGAAGGAAGCGTTCGTGAACTAAGCGAGGAACAACCCAGGAATTTGGTTGAAGGGGCTGAGGGAAACCACGACAGAACTCAGAATAGCCGGTGTCCCAGCCAAGATTCTAACGTGCAACAGCTGAAGACGTCTAGACGCCTACGGCAACAAAAACCTTCTCGGTCTTTCAGTGCCCTACTCTTCCTGAGTCTTCTTACTATTCTAATGGAATTCTGGAAATCGGCGAGTTTTAGGCAAATGTTACACAAGAGATAACAACCGTATTTTAAGGAAGGAAGCAGAGCCGATGTGCACGGTTCAGGTGATTATGACTTCATATTACAGCAGAGAAGCGGAGAGAGTAATGAACAGACAAAACACGTTCTTAATCGCAAAATAGCCAGTAAAACGTTCGCAGCAATCTCTCATATATGGAAGAACAGCGAAGAGCTTTATGGCGACATTTATTACTGCAAGCAGCAAATTCTAAGAAATAAACCACTACAAAAACTACAACCAAAAGCACTTATCAACCAGCAAGCCTGTCTGACGACATACCAGAAGCTTTTCGTTGAGGTAAAGCTGCCGCCGTGCTTAATCACCAAGCCAAGAAGACGCAAATGAGGGAAGGGATTAACTGAAAGTACTCTTAACTTGGGCACCAGACGGAGTTGACCAGTCACCGTCACACCCAGTGGTGTCACGCGGCGCAGGGAATCAAACCCCGGTCGTCCAATCCGTAATCAGTATACTGAGAGAGCCATCCCGGCTACACCGTTACAACGGGAACGGGGACACCTGTACTTGCCACGTCCACTACGTGCTCAGCTGAAACGGTACAACCTTGTGTGATGTGACGCCGCGTAGTCTGGTAGAAGTTAACGGGCGTTTTGTAGCAATATACTGCTTGTTGTATGCGTCTTGCTGGGCTTATTCTTCTACCCTGACGATGAAGCAACACGTTACTCCCAAATGTCCGTAAACTTCTACCAGACTAGGCGACGTCACGTCACAGAAGACACTACTGTTTAGTGACAGAGTTTAAACGGGTGCTCATTAGTGAAGAACACTGTACATGTTCCTTCAAGTGAATGCACTTATAACCGATACTCGAAGAAATGCCAAGTATATATTGTAAATCGACAATTATCATTCCGGATTTACGAGGGAGAGCCAGTAAATAGGTCGCCAATGGATATAAAAAGTAAAAAAATATGATATTCAAACATGGGAAGGAAACATTTATTCCTCCGTCAACGCTGGTACACTTGTCTCGTTGCGTAACAGCCTATTGACTACTGTCTCAGCCTCTTCCTCACCTCCGTTTCAACCTCTTCCTCATCAGCGAAACGTTTACCGCCAAGACTGAACCGTTTAACGCGACAAACACTTCCCACCATAAACAGGAAAAATTTAGTTATGAATATCTCCGCACCGAGTTCTCTTTCCCATAAAAAAGCACAACAAAACGCTGACTTTCGGTAGTACACACACTCAAGCATGGTGGCCATTTTGACTACTGAAACCAGCCTCTGAACATACGCATGCGCGTCTGCTACTTCTACTCTCATGAAGGTGACCTACTGTGACCTATTAGTGACTTTCTCTAGTATGTATAGCATTACTCACTACACGTGCACATCGCTGTGTCGTCAGAAAGCGCAGTAACAAAACGCTGACACAGCATTTTGAATAACAACCGGTCTTTTGTATAAAAATATATTCGCAAAGGAAAAACAAAGATTCTTGTGTTTCCAAGAAACACATTCCTACAATTAATTACACGCATTTAGCACTTTAACAATCACAAATGAAAGTTCTTATCTGAATCTCACGTGCCACCCAGGGAACGAGCAAGCCTCACCACTGGAACGTGTCCCACCAGACAACAAACACTGCACTAAACTATCCCGAGAACCGATGAGAGGAATTTCAAGTGAAATTCAATAGCGCAGCCGTTAAATATCGACCACAAGTTAAAGTTGTCCCTGTACCTAATTTAGCACCATGCCATGAAGACGTGCGGGAGGTCATTCTTGACTTCGGCATTAGAAGAAGGTGAGTGGTCAGCTTCACGCCCCGGCCGCTTTACCGCTGGGGAAAATGACCCCGACACTCATTTGATAGGAAGCTGGATGGGCCAAAGAGCCAGTCTGGACGCTATGGAGGAGACATCTCTTGTCCCCGCTCTGACTGCAGCGCGCAATCCCCGTGAGAGGGGATCAACAGCCTTGCGTGCGATAATACGACTTTCTTGCCTTGCGGCTTATATAAAAATAATTTAATAAATATACAAAGGATTAAATTGAAAAGTGACAGACATACTGTAACAATACTGGTAGACTCTAAAGGGTTTCGACGGTGGTGTAAAACCCTCGGGATTTTTTTTATTGCTAGTGGGTTAGGACTAAGTCCCTTGTACTGCGGCCACTTCTGGCCTATTGTACCAGCCCCAGATGATAGGTGAGGGTGATTGTGGAACAATTGGTGGAATGAAGATTGGCAGGGGAAACCGAAGTACTCGGAGAAACCCTGTCCCAGCGCCACTTTGTCCACCACAAATCCTATATGACCAAACCCGGGATCGAACCTGGGCCGCCGCGGTGGGAAGCCAGCGACTAACCGCTTGAGCTATGGAGCGGCCGTTACCCTCGGGATTACTGGATTTTTTTACTCTGTCCATCGTCCGGTAATGTAAAGAACGCAATGTTTTGAAGATTGGATCTGTTTGCGTCCTCATGTGAGGGGATGGGAGACACTGTCTGTTGGGTCCACCGGAAAGCCAGTGCAGTGACTGAGTAATCCCGAGTGTAACAACAGGCCATGTGACCACTGTACATTCTGGTGTGATTGTGTCGGGCTCTTGTGAACACGATAGTGTACCTTCAGGAAATATTCTGAGTAGCTGAATGACAACTTATTTTTCACAAAGGATTCTGCTTCATGGAGCCAGTTAATGGGTAGTTAGCTGTGTGAACTTAATGCTGGCTCCTGCTCCTACTTGACCTGAAGATATTAGCGACATTATTTCGGGATTCCTTTATGCAGTACATTATAATAATGAGAGCAAGTGATGCATTATGAAACAGTCTACAAAAAATGTTCTCCTGGTGGGTTTGAAATGAAATTGGTAGTGAAAAATCGCACGTGAAAGCATACTTGTTGCGTCTTTCACGCACAGTACATTGTAACATTAGAAACACGTAAGGCTGCATTCTACTGTTCTCTTATGTAACAGACTTCGGGCTTCTAAGCAAGCTTAATAAAGCAACTACACCTCCTACTAACGGATTCCTTTGCCATGACTATGTGTTTCCGTTCTGAAGATGGGTTATGCCTTTCCGTTATTGACGCAAGTGGAAATAAGTACACAAACACTGTCTGAGTCGTTGAAGGAAAGAAATTACGTAAAACCAATTGAAATTTCAACTCTCTCCAACCAGCTTCATAGCACAATCCTAGATCATTCAACTGAACCCGCGTTATATCCAAAACGGATGTAACCTACTCACGGAGAAAAGAAGCTATAAAATCAAAATTATCCTTGTGCTTAAATAAGCATCACGCCATGAAGACATGTGGAGAGGTGATTCCTCGTAGCAGCGACCAGCGCTTTGACGTCAGTCATGTGTTTGCCAGGCGTATTGCCAAAGTCTACACGTTTTACAAGTGAATCACCTGATGATTCCATCCAACGCCAGACATCGCTGTCTGTACTCTTACCACTGCAAGCTTGCCACTACACGCTTCGAGATTTGGTGCTAAAATGCAGACATATGACAACAGCAGCAAGCTTTATCTTTATGTCTCATTAAGGTGAGTGGCAAACTTCACAACCTGACTTCTTTAGCTCAGCGAGTGAGAGTGGACCCCAGATCCGGTCTGGGCACTGCGAAAGTAACAATAACCTCTTGCCTTAACTGAATACTAATTCGGGTTGAACTATTATGAAAAGCGAGAAGAAAAGAAATAATGAAGAATACTTCTGAAATAAGAAGATTAGATCCGCGTATGATCGTTATCCTTTAGTAAATACATACTTATGCGTTGGGTTCATATTTATTTATTTATATGCAATTCATTTGACGAAACATATATCAGTCCTACAGACTCAGAGTTCCCGGGTTCGATTCCCCGCGCTACCACACTTTCTAAGTAGTGGGTGTGGAACGGGGTCCACTCAGTCTCGTGAAGATAACTGAGGAGCCATTTCAAGGAAACTGCGGCTCAGGTCTGGAAAACCGAGATTAACGGCCGTGGGGATTCGTTGCGCTGACCACGCGACACCGTCTATCCACTAAATTTGGCACTAACTTCGCCGACAAGCGGCGGTCTCTCGATCGGTATAGTTCGCTTGCGGACTAGGGCCACGGAGAGATTTTATAACTAGTCAGCTGGAATATTAGCAACGTGAGCACAAACGGCATAGATCTCTTCTACGACTAAGTTCATGGACAAAGCTCTTCTTGGGAGGATGATGTCTGTTGTGCTCTTGAAGAGCTCTCCTCCTTTCATAAAATCCAAAGGTTCAGTGCGGTGTTCACACGAGCCCGCCACTCCACCATATCCCAACTGACATAAAAATATATCTAACCCACACCCTTCTGGTCTGTTTACTCTATGTCAAATGTTAATAGTAACTTCGGGTCTATACCAAGATTTAGTAAGTGATGTTCTTCCTTCAGATTTTCCGACCTAAATTTTCTATGCATTTCCCATCACTCCCACGCGTGCTTTACCTCCTCGATCTGATCGTCCTAATAACATCTGGTCCACTCGAGACACGGATATCTGTGTTTGTGTTGTCCTGTGCATACGTATAGGCTTTGTGACGGGCTGATCACTCATCCAAGGAGTCCTACCGTCTGTGTAACAAAGATTACGAAACTTGAGAAGAGGCCAGGGCCCAACAAAGGGCTTTAGAGCCACTGATGAATGAATAAATAATATCTGTAAACAGACTAATTATGAAGCCCCTCATTTGGCAGTTTTCTCCAGCCTCCTGTCAGTTCCATCACTCATCTCCAGCTGGTGCCAAGGTCAAGAAAATGTCGATCTATACATCCACTCCCCATACGCCTTCATGGCGTAGTGCTTAATTAGTTAAGGACAGGGACAACTTTACCTTTTACCTTTACCTGTCAGTTCCATCGTCTTGGGTCCAAAACTATACAAATATGGTCAAAGTACTCAAGCTTTTGATTGTGTCCGTCCAGCGCTTTTCCATGATCATGTACACTTCAGACTTATTCTCAGTAAGGAACTGTACAACAACAAAACTTTTCATCTCATTATAATTGAAGATGAAATTCAGGGAGGCTGAACGTCTCCAGTGTGTCATGTAACTACTTACTTAAATTCTGTGCTGAGAGAGAAAACAGTGCCGCGTCTCTAGTATATTCAAGTCATTCCGTCCAGTGAATCAGTAAATAAACACGTGCACTCTTTGACAGAACACACAGACACACACACACACCCGGAAGCCAGAGTCCGGCTCAAACCGACAGTCACGAAACCACATTAAAATATAAAAAGGCTATGTGTTTTTCACTTAAGGCCGTATACAGAAATATAAAAAGAAATTCTAGTTGAAACTCACGAAGCTCTTATGCTTAGTCACCCTTTTGCAATAAATTCCACTTGAATCAATAGACTACGGGTCCAATTAGTCCCGTTCTTCCATATAACGTCCCGCTGTCCCGGATTTATTTCGAATGTCCCACTTTTTAAGCGCTCTTCTGTAACATTAATTTGTATCGGTAACCGCTTGGTAATGGATGCTACTCTCTGCAATTGGCATTTCTATAGCGATGGTAACACCCTTGGTGGCTAATCCACAAAAACAGTTTCACAAATTATTAATTTTCTGTTGGCAATGTCTTTTTTCCATTTATGTTGGTAGTATTTTGATTTGCTTCCATAACGGAAGTTCCGTTTGTATCATTCTCTGCAGTCTCTGTCCACCGTTACGTTGTGTTGTGACAGCCTTTGAGAACTTACCGGTTTTCTTTAATATACTGATGGAAAAACACAAGCGCAGTATTAATGACAGTATTAAGAGCGAATATCCGTTATCGTGTCCAGATTTTTAACCAAATGTCCCGTTTTTTGAACAAAAATTATTAGTGGAACCCTACAGTAGACCTATCTATTAGGCGTACCCTGTCGTAGAGGTTAATTACTCTCCACAAACGTAACTTTAAACATGAGTATGCATTTTTTCCCGTGACGCTAATAAAATGAAAGAGAATGAGGGCATCAGAACAATTTTGCCGGAAGGATATTGGATGTGATAAACTACAATAACACTGAGTGATGCTGTAGCAGTATCAGAGAAAAGTAAGAAAGCCAAGTTACACCTAAACTATTATTTATGTATCCACGCAAGCATCTACGTGGATCTTTTAAGATACAAAGCTTGTACCAACATGTTGCAGATATTTAGAAAGGATATTCTTGCGTTAACTCCTTGCAGCAGAACAGTGACTTATCTGAAGCATAATATCTCCTTGATGTAATGTCATGCAAGGTTGAGTAAATTCAACGGATGTTTCATAGGAACATATCTCTTCCATCTTCAGGGTCAGAGCTCTGCTTGCCACACATGTTTATACTGGTTCCTAAGTAGGGTTACTCTTAGAGTCTTCAAGATGGAGGCGACATGTTCCTTCATAAAATCGGTTGATTTTCACAGGACTACACGGCATTATACAGAAAGACTCACTGCTGCGAGAACCTCAAGGCCCACAATCGCATCCCAGCTGGTTAGGATATTTCCAGTATTTCAAAGAAGCTGAAGTTCACTACCGTGTGCACAAGACTCCACCAATGTCCCTGTCCGGAGCCAGATCAATTAAATCCACGCCCTTACAACCCATTTCTTTTAAATTAACTTCAAAAATTTCTCTCCATCTGCTTCAAAGTCTACCAAGTGGTCTCTTGCTCTCAGGTTTTCCGACTAAAATTTTGTTACTGCTATATGATCCTCTTGCCGGTCACGGTAGCCGAGCGGTCTAAGGCATGCACTGTCTTCGCTCGCTCGGAAGCCGGGATCGTGGGTTCGAATCCCACTCAGGGCATGGATGTTTGTGTGCTTTCTTCTGTGTTTGTCTACAGGTAGAGACCTTGCGACGAGCTGATCACTCGCCCAAGGAGTCCTACCGTATGTGTAAGATCTAGAAAAACCGAAGTGAACGGAGTTCATGGAGGTAGGCTTAGGCCCACTGGGGCTGTAGTGCCAAGGGGAAAAAAAATATGATCCTCTTGCGAACATGGTAATGAAACTTCGGGTTCCTTAAATTCTGGTAACTACTTGAGTAGCTTAACAACTGTTAATTTCTCAAAAAGGACTGCAATTTATGGAGTTAATTATCTCATCTCCCACGTGCATATCACATGCACCGTCCATTTTAATCTCACTGACTTGATAATCTTAACAATATTTTTAGTAAATATTTGTCCGACAAGACAAGACAAGACAAGACAAGGAGATGCTTTATCGCCAGTGCTTTACAACTATGCTTTAGAATATGCCATTAGGAAGGTCCAGGAAAACCAGGAGGAACTGAAATTTAGTGGGACACATCAGCTGCTGTTGTCAGAACTTCATTTCAACTCGAAACTTCGAAGCCTGCAAGTCGTAAGGTTACAGCCGTCAGGGTACGTACAACCACGTCTAGCAGCCTAAAGAGTTGCCACTCTCCTTGATTTCACGATCTTAACATGGCAGAACAACTGAGTAGGAACCGCTCACTTTAGTGCCCATGATTCCAACATTACACGCGACGATATTCGCATTCTGTGCATACTGGCCACCCCTGTCGGCTTGGATACAATTTTTGTTTTCGCAGAACCATAAGTTACAAGCTCAGCATTTCCAAATTGTACAAAGCCGGTGTATGCAAGACAAGCCGCGCATTCCCTTATTAATTAACTTACACACACCGACGCGAAACTTGCTTCCCGTGAGGCTTGTAAATTTTTAACAGAACGCTTCAAGAAGTCGGTTTTCACAGCGGGATCATAAACTTTAGCTACATTAACTAATACGTTACAGAATAAATATTGTAGAATTCCGTGGTTGAAATTCCAAATATCCAGAATAGAGCAAATTCAAACAACAGGTGTGTGGGCTTGTGAAACATCCCCCTATTGCCGACCGCAATATCGTACTTTCCGTAAGTTTAGAACCAATGAATAACAACTCGAATTTCTACTACTAAACACAAAGCCAGACCCAACAGAATGCATACATCGTACAAACTATATCTGCTTCAATTTCAGCAATTCACACTCGGTTAAATAAACTTAATTCTCAAGTCCAATTCATTACAAAACCATAACTACGATTTCATTGCTGTTTTAAAGCGTTAAATCGTAAATTTGCAACACATGGAGAGATGATTATAGTTGACTATTTTAAACTATCGGCGAACAGTGGGGGGGAAAAAAACTCTAGCCCTGGAGCAGTCATACTCTTAGCAGCCTGTGTAGCCACATCAAGGAACATGTTATAAATGTCGCCATGACTATGATACAGTTGGCACCACCCCTACTGCGGGGCGGCAGGTCTCATTATGTACCATGTGCCTATCTCCTTCCAGCACGTCTGTACTTATCTCTGTTACGTGTTAAGAGTACAAGCGTCGTACAGACATCTCACAAAAACAACGGACAGAAGGAGTTCAATGCTCATAAATTTCATAACAAGGTAAAGTTATCCCTGCGCATGAAAGTGGCCGCACGTTCTAAGGCATGCACTGTCTTCGCCCGCTCGAACGCTTGGGTTGTGGTTCGAATCCCACTCAGCCATGGATTTTTATCTGCGTTTATTTTGTGTGTAGGGAACTCCCTTGTGACGGGCTGATCCCCCGCCCAAGGAGTCCTGCCGACTGTCTGTATGATTAAGAAATTATAAAACAGAGACCAAGTTTCATCATGGACTATAGCGCTCACAGATTGTTACTATTAAAGGTATCCCTGAGCTCTAAATTAACTACGCACCATGCCATGAAGACGTATGGGGGACTATAAGCATAGCTCCACCATTCTTAACCTCGGTACTACACGGAGCCGAGTGGTCAGCTTCACGCCCTAGCCGCTTTACATGTACCCACTGTGTAGGAGGCTCATACATGTTACACAAGATTATAATAGAATCGATTTAATGCGTTCGTGTACCTGAAGTTGCAGTTTTGAAGGGCACGCTCTAATTCTCATGACTTGTTAATTACTTCTGAAACAGAATGTTAAGTTCACAGCTCCGTAAATACACAGAATTCTTTAAATGGTTACTGGACTGGAACTCAACCATCCATCGCCGTACTTCAAGAAGGTGGCCGTCCACCAATATTAGGCACTTCCCTGTCATCTTTTCCCATGAAAATGCCACTACGAGTAAATATTAATATGTTGAGTCGCCTATTCCCGTACAGACGTAAACTTTACAGAGATGTGCACTGCTGAATAAAATTACAGAGTGAATCGTATAGAACCGGCCCGATGAATTTGCTAATAATTCCACAGGTGATGCATATAACCGCTCACAATTACGACATAATAATCCGTGGGCCGTGCTGAGTCGAATGGTGTGCGCATGATCCGGCAAGTGGCGGCCCTTATGCTGCAAGTTCAAGGACAATTCCGAAACGTGTCTGCAGTTGGCAGGAAACAGTCATGGAGTTGAACAGCGAGTGTTTCTAATGCCTACTTGAAAACGGCGGACACTTTCAACACCTGCTCTGATCACGGCACACAATCCAAGATAAGATATGTGTAAATTACTTTAATATCTGTATGGTATATTTTATATTACACCTCATTTCTTCGGGCCGGTTCTATATGAATCACCCTGTATTAGAATAGGACTCTGCCAAAATTGATACCAAACAGAAGTTACCCTGGTACTGGTTCTGATGCAGCTGGAAAGCTGGTGTAATTTTTAAGAACCCATCCATCTATGCCTTCACTGATCACTTGTGTAAAGGACTTCCATAAGATGCTCTAAATGCGACTTTACAACATTCATCCATCAAAGCCGACCGGACAGGACTTCAGTTGGAGTCCACAATTATACCATTTTAAATGATGGTACAAATATATATATTTCCATCCAGAATGGCCGAAACAGGGTGCCCTTCCATCACTATCATTAACCTTTGCTTTCGAAAATACCATCTGAAAGGTTCAATGAACTCAGGTTGGACTGAAACCGAATGAACACCTCAGTTTGTGATCTAGGCTCACGGTGTGAATTTACTAGGTGAAGACATAAAGGTACACAAAGAGGCTGTAGCAGACCCAGGTAAGGAGGTCGGACTAGAAGTGTATGCAGACACGTTCATATCTCGTCACCAGTGCGCAGAATCAGACAGCACAGCATGATGTACATATAATGTGTTACTGGTTGGTCCGACTTGACGGCAGGAGCGTCCGACTCTTCCGCGCTGAACATAAGTGGATATCATAAACATAGCTAACATATCCTCCGAAAAATGTTCAACTATTCCAGAACGACTGTGGCATCATCGGAACTGAATTCAAAAAGGAGATAAGAGCAGAGCAAATTCGGGCAATTGTTTAACCTTTCCTCTGTCTGCTTATTCAGAAGCATAAAGGCAATACCGTCCGAACTTATAATTTCTCTGCTTCTTTGTGTGGGTTTCACACTTCGTTTCTCGCATTATGAGATCACGAACTGAACGTGCCTGAGAACCACATACTAAAGAGAATGCATGTACCTAAGACAGAAGAAACAAGAGAGGCTGGAGAAAATTGCATAATGTCGGGATTCGTAATTTGTAGATCCACTCTTCATTCAGTATCGCTACGATATTCAAATCAAGGAGCATCAAATGGGAGACACGAGAAACATGCGTGGGATAGATGTAAAAATCATACAGAGTTACGGTCTGAAAACACGAAAGGAAGATGTTTTCAAACCATGGCGTAGATGAGAGGATAACATTAATATGTATTATAACGTGTATACTCATTGCTAGGCAAAGGCTTGGTAAAAGCATTCCCATAACTCACGTGCGCGCAACAATAGGACTTCTGTTGCTAGGCAACGGCGCGGTAAACATGCCTTCGCAAAAATAGATGAAGTGGTGTTATCTGCATTGTACGCGCCATGAATTCTAACACGCGACACCTGTTTTCTGTAGGTCTGTGCCGAGTCTATATAAGAGAGCCTGTAGCTAGGATTAGATGAGGGAATTAGCATTGGAGAACTGGGTCGAATTCTGGAGGATCGGCATTCCAAGGTGACTGAAGAAGAAATGGCACGACTTCATAGTGCTTTGAAGTGCTAGTTCCTGTAATAAATCCCTTGTCAGGATGCGATTAGTAGAGACCGAGAATACTAATGCATGTGCCACGGTGAACTGTAGAGTGTGTAGAATAGCGACAGCGCTATAATTGCCTGTAGTCCCGAACTGTGTGAATGTATAAGTGCCAATAAATCCAATCATCCAATCCAGAACCCATTACTATTCGTCACGGAACCGGGACACGTGACAGTATTTTAAAGAAACAGGATGGGTGGGTGCCAGCGCGATGCATTTGACTCGCTCATAAGGATGAGCGACAGGACGACCCTTCGGGTTCCACAAACGGCAGGGAATTCAAAGCTATACTGAGCAACTACTAGTTTCTCAAAAACGACTCTACTCCATGAATTTAGTTATGACCTACATACGAGTATGTCTACTACTTTCATCCAATTAGAACTCACAACACATAACCTCAGAGAACCCATCATAGCTCTCTCGGATCGGTTCGGATCACCCCAGTTGCCACCCCGTGCTGGTAGGATTAGTGAAAGGACCGCACTTGTGAGCCGGGTTAGCTCAGTCGGTATAGTGACTGGCTACGGGCTGGACGACCAAGAGGTCGGAGTTCGAGTCCCGGTAGTCAAGAATCTTCTCTTCTCCACGTCGTCCAGTCCGGCTCTCGGGTCTTATCCATTGGGTACCGGGAGCTCTTTCCACGGGGGTAAGGCGGCCGGGGCGTGAAGCTAACCACTCACCTCCAACTAATGCTGAGGTCAAGAAAATGTGAATCGAAACACCCACTCTCCATACGCCTTTATGGTGTAGTGCTTAGTTAGTTAAGCACAGGGACAACTATACCTTACCCTCATATGTATACTACTGGCAGATTTTATGGGCAGATTACACTAAAGTAGCTGAAGATCTCGCAAGTCCGGTATAGTTTAGTAGGAAATAAAACGGTGTTCTGGTTCATTAGTAAGCCTACGGGCAACTCTGCAATCTATATTTCCATCATCACTTCTAACGGAGTGTTGTGTCGGGAAACACATACTTCACTACGGCAAAATTTTCAGGAACAAAATGTGCAGAGTAAATTAAATGTTAATTTCGGCATGTCGAATCTTTAGCGTACATTCGGGAAGATGAAGCTGGAAGGAAAATGAAAGCAAGGATAGGGGTGTAGAGGCTTGTGTCGCAGCAGGAATAACAGTGGAACATGAAGCTTGACATTTTTCAAGGGATAGTGTGGAAGAAACCTAAAGGCGCGTCCACATTACTCGTGCTCGTGCTCGCCAGGCTTGTGCTCGTCGGGAGACTCGTCTCGCTTTTACTTGTGCCCGTAAAACTTCGTCCACACTACTTCAGTTGCTCGCCAGGCTTCGGCGCGTGAGGATCCGTATATTTACTCGTAGTGTGTATAGGTTGTAGTCGTATTTTAATTTATTGGCTATAGTTTTTAAATTAAAAATTTTAAATTTGCTTGTCTCGTGACTTGTCATATCGTCCACATTACTCGCGAGCATAGTGAGTCACACGAGCACGAGTAACGTGGACGCGCCTTAAGAGTGAGAATAAGTTATCATCTCTGATATGTAGAGGTCTAGTTGCAAAGGCGGGGGATTCCCACTGTTCATAGTGCCATGTACTGAAAATAATGATTCTGCAAAATTCCCTTGAATAGAGATGATAGCGAAACTGCAACATTTGCAGAGCGTATGGCAGTGAGATTTTCACATGGTGATCAGTCCAAAATACGAAAGGTGGAAAGTGAAACTAAGAATTAACATAAATTGAAGCCCTTCCTTTACACAAGCCTACACACTGCCGAACCGTAGCAGAGATGCTGCTAGACTCACTGGGCGCGGTTTCGTCTACATCTTTGTTTTTCAGTTGGGAAGAGGACCTCTGCACTTCATTTGGAATGTCTACGAATTGCATGTAAACACAAGACGAGTTCAGAGCGCAGCTCACAACGCGCCGATAATTTCGCAATGTTCATTGCGTCTTAGAGTAGCAGTGTTGCGTACTGCTCGAAGAGTACTTCCCCTGCCTGTAAGCCAATAAGAAGCCAACACGCTATTGCCTGTCGCCCATGTTTCGTATACATGTCCTACGTAAACATTCCGAGCAGAGGCAATAGTTGACATTATCCTACGAAAACAGATCGTGTTATAACACATTTGTCATTTAGATTCTAAAGGGTTTTGACGATGGTGGATGACACACAGAATTACTGGGGTCTTGGACTCCGGTATGTTGATGACACGTTTGTGGTCTGGCCTCGTGGTCCAGAGCAGTTACAGAATTTCCTCAGCCACCTCAACAGTTTAAGGCCGTCAATCCAGTTCACAGTAGAAACAGAATCAGACAGTGCAATTTCCTTTCTTGATGTTCTGATCAGCAGGGAAGAGACGACAATAAACGCCAAAGTCTACAGGAAACCCACCCCACGCTGGCCGGTACCTCAACTTCAACTCTAACCATCCGTCGCGTGTAAAAAGAGGTTTGATTCAGAGTCTGCACAATAGAGCTTCCACCATATGCCAAGAACGACAAGACCTCGTTAAAGAAATCAGCAGCCTGAGAAGTGATCTCCAGCTCAACGGTTATCCGCAAGGTTTCATTAACTCTAAGGGTAGCAGTTGTCCGAATGAAGAGCTAAAGCCCCTGGGCTCTGTACATCCCATATGTGAAGGGTGTTTCTGAGAAGTTCAAATCGATACATCAGGACGATCTTCAGAACTAAACACACACTTAGGAGTTCACTCATGAGAACCAGGCCAGAAAGAGATCCGCAACAGACGGCACAGTGCGTCTACAGTATTCCCTGTGAGTGTGACAGAAGCCATATTGGGGAAACAGGGAGACCTCTAGCCGTGCGGCTCCGTGAACACGGGCACAATCTCCAACAGGGTATTCTAGAAAATCAAAATTAGCCCAACATGCCCATGAAGAGGGCCACAGAATAGGCTGGGATGACGGTCCATTACCTAGTAACGGCTGTTTCTCTGCCCCCAACGTTCTTACTTTGAACAAATACGCCATAATATGATACAGAATGTGGCAAAGGAATCTGATGAATTTAAAATGCATTATGTTGGCAACCATGAGGACGAGACGGCGGAAACCATGTTATTTGCTAGCTTGACTGATGCCGTTGCTGTAGCCATGGAGCATTGCAGAGCGCAACATCCTGCGTTTATTGTTGATATTTTTTTAATGGTGATCCTTTTGCATAAACGCAACGAATATTTCGCAAGCATTTCAATACTGCTCGTCTCCGAAAAGTTCCCTGCAGCAATGTCTTACAGCAGAACGAGTACTTTCGCGTTAAAAAAGAAACAGCCAGGCAGTGTGAGTACAGTGCCATCGCCAGAGAACATTGAGACTCTGAGGCGATCATTCGTAAGGAGTTCTAGGCGCTCAGCCAGGAGACATTCTGCTGCTCTGGGAATATCCGATCTCAGCGTGAGGAGGATTTGAAACAAGGATCCAAATTTCCAAAATGGTGGGGGCGCAAGAGTTAAGCGACCGCGACATGACGGTAGCTGAACGTTTAACTGGAATTCTGTCCGGGTTCATCATCATCATCTTTGTGACAGGTGAAGCATACTTCCACTTATCTAGCTGCGGCAACAACAGAATTCTCGCTATCGGGCAGAGGAAACTGCACAGCGGCTCCAGCAATGGAACCTTCACAGTGCCCGTGTAAAAAGGTAACACTATCCCTGTAACAGGCCGCGAAGATCCGTAAGGTTTCCAGACGTCGAGGCTCCCACATTTTCTAGACAATCGGCTCATAGATGGCGGTGAGGTTGTCAGCCTTACGCGCCGGCCGCCCTTTATCCCCAGGAATATTCCTGGTACTCATTTCTGTTGGAGGCTGAGTCGACCCCAGGGCCATAGTGCGGCTGGAAGGATTAGGTCAATTGAAAAATTCAATGACCTCATCGAGAATCGAACCCGCGACATTGCGGCTTGTAACATAGTGCCTCAACCACCTACGCTATCGATGCCCCTGGCTGTTTGGTGTGGAGTGGCGCAAACTTCTGAGTCGTATGTCCTTATTTCTTTGAAGACGAAAGAAGACGTAATGAAATGTATGTGGAATAAACTGTCATTCAATGTTAATTTATTTTGAAACAACAAATTAAAAATTAAAGCAAAAAAATCACTGCTTTATATACTTTTGAAAATCGTCAGGTTCCTTTGCCGCACTTAGGCAATACTGAAGATGTATGACATCGTGTTTAGAAGTTAAGTGATGTCCTCCATCCTGAGGGCCGAAGAGTAAGCTCAGCAAACAAGATGGAAGTAGCACGTTCAGTGCACGCAGTCATATCCCAGAAAATAGCAACATGCACAGGCAGTTTCGTGAGAACACGAAGTCTCACAGAAGTGACGCTGTTTAAATCACCCTAATTACATTAACTGTAGCTAATATTAGAATGATTAAATCAAGGAAGATGGGATTGATGCGATATGTAGCACGCATATTAGCAAACGTTATAGAATGATTAAATCTCGAAGACAGGCTGGATGGGACAAATAGTAAGCACGAAAGAAATGAGAAATGAGTACAAAATCTGCATGAAAATGAACCAGTCTGAAACGCGTTGCGACATTGGTAAGTATACTTGTGTGTATTTAGGACTACATCGCGGGCTTGACTTGAATACGAGCATTATTTGCAAGTCTCAGATATTCCCTGACAAAGCCAATGCGCCCGCTGTTCCCCTGCTCCGTTAATGCATTCATGCTGCCTAGCGGCGTATCCATCCACATAAAGGAGAAGGTTGTGTGGTTGCCACTGTACAAATGACCTAAAAGTCCCTAGTCTCTACTGTCCATTCCCCTGTGCTGATTGTTCTCTTGGAAGAGCGTTTTATACGAACTGTGCCTGCTTAAATGACTTGTATGCCGTAAAACGTGTTCCTTACAGCACACGACGTAGCATGGAGTCGTACGTGTATAGCCCTTTGATGTCCTGTCCTGTCCTGTCCATGCACTCCTACTTTCCACCCCGGAGACTGGCCTAATTCTAGTTTCTGAGCGCTACGTTTCCAAAATCTGTTTCAGTGTAAGTCACACCCATTTTCCGCTGCACTCATAAGGAATTTCCTCCACATTTACGACTTTAAACCAGCACGTGCTGCTGAAAAATATCATCAACACTAAGACCAATATAAGTATTACAAAACGTAGAAGTTATTGGGATAGCTCAGTCGGTATAGCAACAAGATTACAGGCTGTACGACAGAGGAATCGGGGATCGATTTAAGGAAGGGGAAGAGACTTTCTCATCTCCGTAACGTCGAGACTGGTTCTGGGTCCCACTAAGTCCCCTATACAAAGGGTACCGAAGGCTGTTTTAATTGGGTTAAAGCGGCAGGGACGCGAAGCTGACCACTCATCTCTGTCTAGTGCTGAGGTGAAGAATGGTGGAGCTATACCTCTATTTCCCTACGTCTTCATGGCGTGGTGCCTAATTACTTAAGCCCAGGGATAACTTTACCCTTTTACATGATGTCTCATTCCGTTTTCGTATTTGTATTAGAGGTACAGTGAGACTGAACTCCTTGACACTGAGGCCTTAGGGAGGCTCACTGTACCTGTTCCAGCTGATATTGAGTACAAAGCACTGGTGGAATGACGATCGGCAGAGGAGTAAAACCTGCTCCACAGCCACTTTATCCACCACAAATCCCACGTGAACTACCTGGGATTGAACCCAGACCCCTTAGATTAACAGCGTAAGCCCACAATCTGATCTTACCTAGCTAGTATTTCTCAGTTGTGCCACTGAATGCTGCAAATTACTGACAGATCTTCTATTACTTGACGTAGCTGCGCAGGTCATATGCGTATAAGAGTGCAAGTGTGCAAAGCGCGGAATGAAATATTGCTTCCTGGCCACTGAGTAGGCGTGAGGATCTGGAGGAAACGATAGTGGCTAATTTTAAAGTAATAAATCGAAATTCGTCTGAAAGGGTCCAGGAAATACATTAAAACCATCACATGACAAACCGATTTTGAGGCAGAGATTAAAAAAGGACGACTCCGAAATATGAATCAGACGCTTTATCGTTCTTCAAAGTTACTGATGAGAATTTCTGTGACGTAACACAAGTGAGTGCCCATTTGTTTTAACTCCGTGACGCATGACGTTCTTCTAAATAATATACAGAACTCCAGTTCATTCCCTACAGGAAACATGTCTCCATTAAAAAGCTCAATCGATTAGATATTCTGAGAAATAATCGCTGTTTATTCTGATAATAATATGGAACACATAAATACAATGTATGGGCAAAATGTAAAGATTTATTAATGTTAACACAGATGATGCATATAGTAATCACTACGCTTTAAAGAGGTAACATAAACTCCGTGGTTTTAGTCCGCAAGCGAACTACCGTATTTACGCATGTATAGGCCGCACATTTTTTGCCAAAAATTCAAGAGGAAAACTGGGGTGCGGCTTATATTCGAAATATTCGAAATCACACTTCATTTAAAAAAATTTATATTCATAATTACTAATACAGGGTGTAATACTCCTGAAATAATATTCCAAGAAAATTATTTTTTCTATAATTTGTCTGAAAATTGTGCTGCGGCCTATACACGCACGCGGCCTATACATGCGTAAATACGGTATATCGACCGAGCGACCGCCGCTTGTCGGCGAAGTTAGCGTCAACTTTAGCGGATAGAGGGAGTCGCGTGGTCAGCGCAACGAATCCCTACAGTCATTAATTTCGTAACATACAAATTTAAATTGTAGGAGACTTGGTCTGAATCCCTACTGTGACCAGCTATCCATCCGGAAAGTTTCCGTGAAGTCAGGATACTAAGCTATCTTAAAACATTCACAAACACTTGTTTTATTATTTATCCCAATTAACCCCACGTCATAGCTCAATATTACCGTGCTCCTAACCCTTTAAGGTAATACCAGGACTGGGGAAATACACTACACTCTGGTTGTTCAAGTGACATAAAGGAATCCATATGAATGCGAACGAGCGCAAGGTGTCTTCAGATGTCACGCTTCTGACTTTCAGGAGACGTTGTTCGAATCTCGGAAGGGACACTGACTATCCTAAGGTTCTTCTTGGTCTTTCTCAGTCCCTCTAAACAAATTTTGGCAAAGTATTTGAAATTTGGCCATGATGACTTCTTTCCTCATTCTTTATCATTCATTTTCCATTAATAATGATACCATTCGATACTCACATGGTAGCGTAGTTGGTTGAGGCACTATACTACAAGCCGGAAGGTCGCGGGTTTGATTACCGATGAGGTAATTGGATTTGTTTACAATGGACCTAATCCTTCCAGCCGCACTATGGCCCTGGGATCGACTCAGCCTCTAACAGAAATGAGTACCAGGGTATTCTTGGGGGTAAAGGGCGGCCGGCGCGTAGGGCTGACAACCTTGCCGCCGTCTGTGAGCCGATTGTCTAGAAGATGTGGGAACCTCAACATCTCACAACCCTATGGGCCTTCACGGCCTGTTGCTGGGATATCTTTACTTTATATTTTACCATTCGATACTATACAGTCTAAGCTACAGATATCGTCGTTAAACTAATAAACATATTTATATTTAAAAAAACCCTCGTGAAGAATCATAAGAAAATATTAATTAAAGTTTAGTAACTGTGGCCCACAATTCGGAGACTGTTCCGTCAGTAACGCGATTAGCTTGAGGCCGCATGAAAGGAGTTGAATTTCCGGGAGAAACAGGGATTTATCTCTTGGCCACGAAGCCCATATCTACTCTGGGACCAATCCAGTCTCCTAACGACAGCTTCTTCCTCCAAGGCAAAGTGGCTGGAGTGTAACGCTAACCACTCACTTCCATCTAGCGCCGAAGTCTGTAATCCTACATCGCGTTGCTTCTGCACAGGACAACTTTACATTCACCTTCTCATAATGAGAGGTCTCAAGACACAGAAGCAAAACAAAACAAACACTAAGAAACGTGAACAGATATTCTGTCCTGCACAAACACGCAACTGAGTAACCTCAACGCTCGTGCTGAGTAATTAATGAGACTGCTAGAAAAACTTGTAATTTTCAACTTAAATTATCGTTCTATACACACAGCAAGTAGATATAATAACCTTGAGAATCATCGTCATTACTCAATTTTCGGTTACAGCCGCAACAAACTGCCGAGCATTCATACATTGCATATTGCTCTGCTACAGCGGAGTTAATTACTTCGTAATATAGCTTTAGAACTCAAACTGCTGACTGTAATCCTGGTGAAAGTTCTTCCACGGACTACTCGTGTTCTTCGAGGTCTCACGCAGAAATCCTGTAAGGCCACCTTGGAGTAGAATAAACGCTAAATGATCTTGTAACCGGCAGGCCTGTCTCCAGTGCATTCGTTTCTTCTCAGTTCATGTTTATCTCGCAGAGGTGTGGCAAGAACAGTATCAGGTTCACACACCTGGATAAGGTCCTCCGTGATGGCTCAAGCAAGGACCTTGCTTGAAGACCTGACCTCTCGGTAGAGCCTGAGGAGAACTATGCCAGGACGTTGCGGGACAATGACTGTTACGGCACTGTGACAAGGAGAATTTTATGGTTGATAGAATAAGACTGTTGTAACCCGTGCTCTCCCTTCACTTCTCAGCTCAGTCAGCAGACTCGACCAAATCCGGTGCGTATTCTGTTGGTAAGTCGAGATGGCTCAGTCAATACAGCGACGGGGTACGGGCTCGACAGCTGGGATTCGATTCCCGGCAGGTCAAGAATGGTAGATATACACCTCCACTTCGCAATACGCCTTTATGGCGTGGTGCTTAGTTATTTAAGCCCAGCGACGTCACCCTTTTTACGATCTGTTCCCAAAACACAGAGGAACCTACCTACTGCCCCCATCCTTTCGGTAGAAGAGGGTGAAGACGTCACGGATGTAGGGAAGCGATGTCTCGCCTCCTTATCCTATTATCCGTAGGCCCGCTAGTCAAAATTCTCTGCCTTACCTATTTTTTTCTTATTGCTAGTGGGGTGGGACCAAGTTCCTTATACTGCGGCCATTTTTGTCCTATTGTACCAGCCCCAGATGATAGGTGAGGGTGATTGTGAAGCAATTGGTGGAATGAAGATTGGCAGAGGAAACCAAAGTACTCGGAGAAAACCTACACTAGCGCCACTTTGTCCACCACAAATCCCACTTGACCAGACCCGGGCCGCCGCGGTGGGATGCCAGCGACTAACAACTTGAGCTATGGTGCGGCCCTGCGTTAACTAAATAAAATGTAAGAACATCCCATAATTATACCATGATCTAATACACGTGTTTTATGAATAAACCTACACAATGCTGCATTGATCTTTCACGTGATATTGTCTATCAATTCTGTATCTGTGGACTGTTTTCAAAATTCTACACCGGTCGAACGTAAACAGCGTACACAAGAGCCACTTCGTATTCTCGTCGTAGCTACGTTAGTTAATCTTAGCCTTGGGATAAATATGGGGTCCCCCCTTGTTCCATTAAAAAGGGGAATGACGCGCTTGATACGTAACCAGGTTGGCCTTCCTCACTTACACACGCAGTCGTCTCATATAGTTGGCTGGGGAACCATTAACTGATGTGTCCCACATAATGTTCGGTTCAGGCATATTTTTCAACATACAGCATTTAAATACTTTTACGAATATTTCAGATTACAGTCAGGAGCCTGGTAACCCAAGAAGCAAGAAACCCAACTATAGCAACCAGCGACCACGAGACGTAAACACAGAGAAAAAAAGAAAGAATATTCTCTCGAGTACGGTAACACAGCGCTCTGTTCGCAGGTAGTATAGTAATTATGTTTGTAAGGGCCGCGCCATAGCTCAAGCGGTTAGTCGCTGGCTTCCCACCGCGGGGGCCAGGGTTCGATCCCGGGTCTGGTCAAGTTTGATTTGTGGTGGAGAAAGTGGCGCTGGGGTAGGTTTTCTCCGAGTACTTCATGTTCCCCTGCCAATTTTCATTCCACCAAATTCTCCATCATCATAATCACCCGGGGCAGGCTACAATAGGCCAATCAGTGGCCGCTGTGCCGAGTGGACCCAGTAGGACTCCACCCCCTCACTTAGCGAATTTAAAAAAATTATGTTTGTAGGAGGATTTGTCGCCGGTCACGGTAGCCGAGCGGTCTAAGGCATGTATTGTCTTCGCTCGCTTGGAAACAGGGATCGTGGGTTCGAATCCCACTCAGGGCATGGATGTTTAGTTTGTGTGTGTGCGTTTTTCTGTGTTTGTGTACAGGTAGAGGCCTTGCGACGAGCTGATCACCCGCCCAAGGAGCCCTACCGAATGTGTAAGATGTGGGCCTAGGCCCACTGGGGCTGTAGTGCCAAGAAGAAAAAAAGGAAGATCTGTCTTCTGTCGTCAGATGTCATTTTAATGAAAATTTATTATTTTGAAGAGCTTCTTGAAATCTATATTTTGCATTATTTTCAATGCCGATATTTTTGTTATAGTAACACTGCCAAACATGGCTGAAATGTACGAGTAAGATGCGGGGCACCTTGTTAAGAAAATCATGAAAAAGAATTGACAGTAACTGGGTATGATCACAGAGAAAGAAGCTATTCGGCCAACCCCGTAATATACACAGAAACTAAAGATTTTGGGTCCGTTTGACCCATTTCCACTCACCATCTGTTAACAGAAAATCTCAATTTGTATGGATGGGGTTCATAATCAGAACAACTTCCTGAAGCCACTACAAGTAATTGCGATGCTTCTAACGAGCTCCCGTCATGCACTGCGATCAAACTTTCATGTAGACACGTGACAGAGAAAGTTTTTGCACCCATAACAAACACACCATCCGAACCCACCGATGTGTGACAAAAGACATGGCAACAGCGACACTGTGTGCTAGGTATGACAGTCATAGCTATTTGGATTTACTGGTTCCTAGAATTTATCTATGATATAATACCAATCAGTTAGGAAGTGCATCTTGGCATAACAATTCTGGCGCTCTGGTAACTTGTGGTGCTCTCTTACAAACAAATTCACCAGGAGCGGCAGCACAACCAGTACAGCGCTTCTCCAGTTACGATGAGATGACACCACATAAAAATCCCTTTTGTTTCTCTCTAAAACTGTAAGACTTGACGAAAGGAGTGCAAGGAACATGTTTTGTTTTTCTATATAGCGGGCTTTAATCATTTTTGGCTCTGATAAATATTTATTGAGATGAGCTCCAGATGCGTGCATAAAAAGCATGTCGATCCTCACATCCAGAGAGGGTCCCGGTACGGGAGCAGAAGCGGAGGAATTTTGGTAGCGCAGTGTAGTGATGGCTGCGTGCCACGGTGTGGTGATGACTGCGTGCCGCGGTGTGGTGATGACTGCATTCTATAGTGGAGTGATGACTGCGTGCCGCGGTGTGGTGATGATTGCATTCTATAGTGGAGTGATGACTGCGTGCCAATGTGGTGATGATTGCGTGGCGCAGTGTGGTGATGATTGCATTCTATAGTGGAGTGATGACTGCGTACCACAGTGCAGTGATGGCTGCGTGCCAATGTGGTGATGACTGCATTCTATAGTGAATTGATGACTGCGTCTCAGCGTGGTGATGATTGCGTACCACAGTGTAGTGATGACTGCGTGCGACAGTGTGGTCATGATTGTGTTCCATAATGTAATGACTGCGTTCTATAGTGTAGTGATGAGTGTGTTCTACAGTGCAATGATGATTGTGTCTTACAGTGTAGTGATGATTGCGTTCCACAGTATAGTGATGCTTGCATCCCATAGTGTAATGATTTAGTTCTATAGTATAGTGATGAATGTGTTCCATAGTGTAATGATTGCGTTCTATAGTGTAGTGATGAGTGTGTTCTACAGTGCAATGATGATTGTGTCTTACAGTGTAGTGATGATTGCGTTCCACAGTATAGTGATGCTTGCATCCAACAGTGTAATGATTGCGTTCTATAATATAGTGATGATTGCGTTCCATAGTGTAATGATTGCGTTCTATAGTGTAGTGATGACTGTGTTCTACAGTGGAATGATGATTGTGTCTTACAGTGTAGTGATGATTGCGTTCTACAGTATAGTGATGCTTGCATCCCACAGTGTAATGATTGCGTTCTATAGTGTAGTGATGATTGTGTTCCACAGTGTAATGATTGTGTTCTGTAATGTAGTGATGACTGCGTTCTACAGTGGAATGATGAGTGTGTTTTGTGGTATGTTAAGATGCAGCAGTGGCACTTACTTTCAGTAACAGACCCTTCTTCTTTACAAAGAGGGGGACAACTTTATAAACTGTAAATGACAGTAACATATGATTAAAATATGGTCAAGAGTCGTATCGTGGCTCGAAGTCAAACACTACAATTCTGTAGGGAAAAGAGGTGTAAACTACAGCTCTGTTCTGATTTTAACTAAGATAACTAGTTGACAAATTTTAGTTAACCCCCCCCCCCAAATCAAGTTTAATGCAAATTTAGTCAGCAGTTCTCGAGACATTACACGGGGACAGACAAAAGGAGATACAAGCTAACAGGCGCAATAAAGCAGTTTTTGCCGCTGCGATCGCATACAAAATGAGACGTATTTTAACGAAAGAAGCGTTCAATGTGCATGGAAAGATTCTGGTTCATA
This sequence comes from Cryptotermes secundus, assembly GCF_002891405.2. NCBI lineage: Eukaryota > Metazoa > Arthropoda > Insecta > Blattodea > Kalotermitidae > Cryptotermes > Cryptotermes secundus. The sequence goes on from NW_019738371.1 coordinate 523,060, forward strand.
AAACAATCTAGCTTGTAGTATTTATTCATAGATCATTTCACGGCGCCTTGCTAGGGTTTTGTTTGTTAAAAATACGAGTATTTATATAGATGGATCGTCTAACTAAACTAAAGACGAACATACCGAGCTGGAAAACAACGGCAGCGCAACCAAAGCAGACCAGACACCACCATCAGAACCTGAAATCTCACTGCTAACACGCGTTTTACTGCTTCCCCAAACCAAGACGCCCTCAGAAAGCTCGGAGCCCCTGAGACGGTCGTGTCGAGTAGTCTAACCTGCATTGGGGGCCGTTTTAATGCAGTGCAACCTTATGCTTTCAGGAGATGCGAGGAGAATGAACGTCCTGTGCTCTGAATCACATAACGCACGAAACGAAATAGCTACAGGGTAAGTATATGGACAGGTTAAGGGCTGGAGGATACAGAAGTCGTGGTTCCGTCCCCGGAAACGGCAAGAGATTTTTCTTTCTTTCAGAAATGATTTCGGGCCCAACAAGCTTGTATGCAATCATTAACAGGGGCTCTTCCGTCGGGATTAAATCGGCCGGCTCGTGAAGCTAGTGCAGACGTTCAGATTATGTGCAGCCCTTCCTCCATTTCCCCTTCTGACTTCACGGCGTGGCGCTTAATTAAGCTAAAGGACAACTTCGCCTATCATTAACCGTAAAGTTAGATCCCTTTCAATAAACTTCCTCAAATAAAAAAAAATAAAATCACTATATACAAAAAAGAAAAAAAGAAAATTTCACATCGCAGATTTATAAGCTACATCTGTGTACTGACGCAAAGGTGAAGTAAGAAATAAGTCTCCTTATATTTCCTTGTGTCTGATAAAAGTTACTTGTCTTAGCAAGACGTGCTTTTTATATGCAATAATTCTGTGTGCGGTAAGCCGCCTTGAAGAGAGTATAGTTCCACTCAGATTCACGTAAAGTATGGTTTATGTATGACCGATAGGAACTACAAACAAATTCGCTAAACAAATTCTAATTTAAACTACTAGTTCTAATTATAAAATTAGTTCTACAGTTCGGAAATGAGAAATGTGAATCGCTTAAAAATAGAGGTTTACGTTTATTTCGAATATTCAACAAAACAGACGTTATAGCGGTTTCGTAGATTTTTCATTTTCTCGGTACGTTTTGGGTACGGTGTGTACTCTTGAAACACTCAACAAAATATTATACACGAGTATTAAATCTTTAAAATAATATATTTTCTGCAAGCATAAACTATTTCCATATTCAAGAATTGCATTTAACCCACTGTATATATGTATTAGTATGATTTTCAGAATAAAGAGCGACCATTTTCCTAAAGAGCATTAACCAGTCGGTGTGTGAAATGGAGACGCACATTTTCCTGTAGGCCAAGAACGGAATTTTTAAATATCATGTACGCCAAGAATGTCAGCGGGCAGATTAAAGCTACGTGTAGGGCCTACACGTCTTAAGAAGTCATTTAGCTGAGGTTTCGTTCACTCTGAATAGGGATAGAAGACGAATGCGTAAAAAGTGCTTTCGTGGAACTCGAAAGGCTGTAGACATGAAAGATCCGACAGGAGGAGCTGGCCTTGATGGCGAATTTCTTTGTAAGGAACTGCGATTCTGAAGAAAAAAAAAAGATGTAAAAATCGATAGAAACATCCGCAGGAGGAGCTGGATACACCAAGAGGACATAAACAACACAGGATTTGTAGGATTCCAAACCTGAGCACAAGGAAAGTACGCTTAATGAGTTCTGCCGAAAGCCTTGTTGATTCACTGTTCATGTAAGCTGTTTCCCATAAAGAAAAGTCTGCCATACAGACAAAAAGAAATGTATTCTTGCGCTTAATTAATTACCAAGTCCTGAGAACGTATGTGGGAGATGAAGTATAGCTCCACGTATTCTTAACCTCTGCACCAGGTGCAGGTGAGTGGTCAGCTTCATCCTGCGGTCTGTATGCTGCTGAAAGAAATATCTCTTGACCACACCGGGCATCGAATCTCAACTCTTCGGTGGCCCAGCCCGCAGTCTAGTTGCTGTACCAACTGAACGGCGAACAAGTATTGTTTTCGATTTCCCAACGAGCCATCTCACAGACACTGCGCGCAGGCAGCAAACACGAGGTATTTCAATGTCTCACGACTCTCGACCGACGAAAACTTAACAGTCCTGGATTACAGACTAACAGCTGAGGAGTGGCATATTTTGGTCTTTTTATTTTTTTTATTGCTAGTTGGGTGGGACTAAGTCCCTTGTACTGCGGCCACTTCTGGCCTATTGTACCAGCTCCAGATGATAGCTGAGGGTGATTGTGGAGCAATTGGTGGAACGAAGATTGGCAGGGGAAACCGAAGTACTCGGAGAAAACCTGCCCCAGCGCCACTTTGTCCACCACAAATCCCACTTGACCAGACCCGGGATCGAACCCGGGCCGCCGCGATGGGAAGCCAGCGACTAACCGCTTGAGCTATGGCAGGCCCATATATTGATCTTCATCAACTGTTCAAAGCAAATATACAGAGCATACTGCGGACTGAAACCTCAGTCGACTTCTGAACCGGTGTACGCGGAGTACGCACAGACGAAACGTCCCAAGAAACATAGCCATAAAGACGTTTTCACGTCCTGACAATGTATGAAATAGGCCCACATTTCAATTAACCCTTACCTCGCTCGGAGTACATGCATCCCAGGCTCAAAACCACCTACAGGCCTAGGCATAGGTCTAGGCTTGTAGGCCGCAAGCGTTCCGTACGCATTTAAGCTGATTACCGGGAGCGCTGATAAACCGTTCATGGTTTTCATGGTCTCCCCAGCTGAATTACCGGAAAGGGCCTTGAAATAGTACATCACTGCACTGCCCATCTTCCCATCTGACGCCTTACTATAAACCATCTGCAGCTGATGGAAAAATAACTTAATAGCCATCAACTGACCCAGGCAATGCATTGTAGTACAAAACGTTCGTCACTTCCGCAGTCCGAAAAGCCTCATGCATCCTTTGGTCGCCCATGCCTATATAATCGAAGGAACATTTGATATGCAATGTCACATAGGTTCCCCTTTTCCTTATTCTCGGTGTGTTCGGAGCGAACAGTTGCAAACACGCATCTGTTAGCTTCATCTGTCTCTCTGTCTGTTCGTCCGTCCGCATATCCGAATGCAACAACTACAGAATGGCTCAATGGATTTTCATTAAATTTCGTATTAAAATATATCGACACACAATTTTTGTTCCATTCGGACAAAATTAAGATAGACATTACATGACGATCTACGAGCATTTGTGTTTGTATGTCATACATAATTGATTATATATTTATCGCAGGGAAAAATGTTTCGAATAAAATTTATATAGAGAAATAAAGCATTTTATGTCCAATAGATTTCTTCCACAAATCTTGCGGTTTACGAAACAATTAAGCAAAAAAAAAATGCATAAACGTGACTGAACTGTACATTTCCAAAACTGCTTCTGTATACAAATGCAAGAAACACTACAATATTCAATGACCACGTAATCAAGCTGTAAAAAAACTGTCAAAACAAGAACAGAAAAGGGCAACAGATGGTGCTGAATACATTTGTCCAATATGTTATGTTTCATGCTGGTTATTACAGTCATTACCATCGCCATGTTATGGCCGACGTAACACACAAACTAAATTCCAAATTTCTGCTGTCGAATTTCACGAACAGTGCAATGTAATGTCATTCAGGGTTAGGGGATTTCTTGTGAGTCTCTTCCACCGAGTTCCTTAATCAATGTACAGGTATAGCGGCAACGTAGTGGCTGTTCGCCTGTTTGTCGGCGCGTCTGCAATCCGGATGGAATTTTGCTTGCCAGAAGTTGTCACATGAGTGCAGCTTTCGAGTGTGTCAGTCCAGTATAGCTCAACCTGAACTTCAGCCGCACCCACAAACACCTGGTGCAGCACATCAAATGAGAGACGTATTAAAATCTATAACATTTACTTGTCACAGCTTTCTGTCTCTCATATAGCAGCTACGAACATAACAAATGATACAATCCATTATGTCAGATTTGTTTTGGGCAATAACAGACGTGTGGACCACACGTAGCTTTAAGTTCAGGATCTGAAGCGCAAATGTGAGGTGGGATAGCTCAGCCGCTACAGTGACAAGCTACAGGCTGGATGATTGAGGGATTGGGGTTCGATTTCCGGCAGGCTCAAGAGACTTTATCTTCTCCCCAGCGTCCAGACCGGCTCTAAGGCCCACCCAGCCTCCATCACAACGGGTACCGGGAGTTCTATCTCCACCAGCGCCGAGGTCAAGAATGGTGGAGATATATTTCCACTCCCCCATACATCTTCATGGCGTGATGGTTAATAACTTTTTGCTTTACGTATAGCTGACATTCAACAAGAGTTCAGAAGGTACAAATAATAAATTCAATTGTGAAGGTGACAAATTAATACATTTACACTCTTGCTTATATTTCCTTACTGCTGATTTGTTTAACGACGTTTTCAGTTGCTAAGCTACACCACTGAACGTTATGATCGGTTGGTTGCAAAACAATGAATCTGAAAGGTTGTGAAATGAAACGCTGGTAGCCAATTTTAAAACGCTATTCCTGCACTTTCTGGAGGAACTGAGGAAAACGACGCAAACCCAGTGAGGGCAGTCGTCTTCCGGGCTAGTATTGATTCCACATGAAGCAGGAGAAGAACCTTAGGTTCCACTCTGGCTGTGTGTTTCTGTAAGAAAGTCCACGCTGAAGTTAATCAGCCTGTCAGCTGTTCTCTATGAGACACACGATGCAGTCGCCTGGGCTTGCTGTGGCACATGTAACAAATTAATGTCGAGGATTCGGCGATATTTATTATAAATCAATTTCAAAGTAGGCCTGCTGACCTGGAAACAAACAGGCTTGCCTCATTTTAAATGTGTGTTAGTGATCCATTCGCCGTGTAAATTGTATCATTCAGCAAACATCGTTGGTTGAGAACACTGAATTTCTGAACTCTTGTTTGTTTTTTGTTAGTTTAATTGTTGTATTCTTCGCCGAATATTATTAAGACGATCAAATGAAGGATGACGGGGGGGGGGGTTATCATGCAAGATAAACATGAAAAACAGGTACAAAACTTAAGCTTGTATACCTGAAAGTAAGGGGCCACTTGGGAGACCTACGCGATGCAGAGTAGACAATACTAAAACGAATCTTGAAAAAACAGGATGTAACTATGTGGAGTGAGATAATCTGGCTCAGGGGAGATATCAGTGGCGGATTCTTGTGAGCACGATAAGGCACTTTCGGTTTTCATAAATGCCAAGCAATTTCATTCCTAGCTGAGCTACAATTAGCTTCACAAGAGAAACTCCTTGTCCTTACTTTTCTTGATATTCTGTATATGTGTGAATGTCTATCCAGATGCCCCAAAATTGCCGTTACACTTTCACGGGATGTGGTTACTATATGTACTACATAACTCAACATTAAAAAGCTCTGCATTTTGTCCACTATGATACACGGTATATATAGAGATTATTTTCCTAAACACCATTAAGTGGCTGGTCTTTGTAGTGGAGCCACAGTATGTTCTCTGTGAGCTGGAACTCACTTTTAATATAATTTCAAGTTTCTAAGTGTTAATGTCACAATATCTGGGCGTCGCTCAGAGAGGTTTATAATTACTTCAAGGTCTGTAGCTGTCCTCTTCGTATTTAATGCAATTTATCTCATTTCGTAGTCTAGAAGCACAGCAATAAAGACGCTGCGTCCGATGCTTTTCTTTTCTCCCTATTACATCGTAGTACAGACAAATTCAAACAGCATGAGGGGAGGGTGCGAGAGAGACAACGCTAGCAGCACTGCCCTCCCTCACTATGCCACCTGCTCGGAAGGGACTTCACAGTGTTTCATTTCTGCACATTGGAGGCCGGGGATCTTCCTAAATGAAAGTTGGTGTACGTCACAACAATTAACATTAAACCTTTAGTGAGCGAAACATATAACGTTATCACCCATCTCGTCACAACCTTCGTTCCAAGCCGAAAGCTGTAACTGCGTCCTATTTTAATTACAAGTTCAAATTAAATTGCATTTATTTTGCACACTAAAGTGACGCAAATCAAAATACAGCTCCAACAGCTCACATTAATTTGTTACTGAAAGGTCGTTCCTATAGTTCACTCGTGCTTATTAAAACTTCCTTATTACGCGCATTTATACGGAGACACAGTTTTCAGGCCGTTCGGAACACTGGGGAGTGCCTATCCGTTTATACGCAGCGAACAACTCGAAACCCATTGAGCCAATTTCTATGACGTCTAATATTGGGAAGTATTACTAAATCTGTGGGCATAATCAAATTTTGGTGAATAGGAAGGTTCATTACTGTAACTGTCCAGTTTATGGGAAGGTCAATTGATGTTTGTGTATGGTCAGAGTTTTGTGAAATTCCTCACTTTCGCCTCACAATTTGGAATTTTCCCCCTTGAGACATGCAGCAAGTGGCTTGGGTCAAGCTTGAAGCCAGCTGCCCTTTCGTAAATCAGTCAATTTAATGCGTGAAACAAGGCCGAGTTCTTTAGAAATTCTAAACTTGAAGGGGAAGTCATAAATTTAGCAGCGTCGTTTCCTGCTAACCCAAAATCTCAGTTTGACAGCCACGCAGCAGGTGGCAAAGTTCACCCCTAAACTGTACACTAGTGGATATTCGCTTTCCTAATTGGAGGAGAATGATAAGCAACCTCCCAGTCTGCCCGGTCCAGCCAATCATCGTCTGAAGTGGGAGGTCCTTTGCCCGAATTTTGAGTAACCAGGGCAAGTATTTACCATTCAGAGGGTGTTTGGCAAGAAGGACTTTGAAAGTTACGTTCACCGGGGGTACACGTGTTCGGATCCCCGTAAACACGCCCTGTGGTAACTATTAAGTGTGCGTCCCTAGAACAGTAAGTACGCCTACATCCACGAATCTGTGAAGTGTACCAATACGGGCCGTTTCTATTTAATTAGTGCAAATTTAATAAAGACTCCACACAGTTAATTGGTGTTGTGGTGATTTCCCTGCGCCTAAAGCCCCACTAATCACCCAAGTCGTGGCCAATCAACACGCCCTGAGAGGAATCGAATTGCTCTACCGGAGCTAGCAGAACCGAAGAAGGACGGTTACATTACCGTGTTCACAAAAAGCCGCCACTGGACTTTCTTCAACTGGTGATCGACTGCATATTTCTCGATAAGGGTCTGTTCTATGTAATTGGTTAGGTAAACAGGCAGGCATGTAGGATATCTCTCACGATTCACAAGCGTAACGAAAATTACTTGATGCTGTCTATCTACCTATCTATGGCTCCACGGCCCATTTTTGCACCTTGGCCGCTTTTTCAGTTTCTTAAGCCTACACACAGTCGGTAGGACTCCTTGAACGGGGGATCAGCCCGTCCAGCACAAACACAGAATAAATGCACACAGATATCCATGCCTGACGTGGGATTCGAAGTCACGATCCCGGTTTTCGAGCAGGCGAAGAGAGTTCATGCCTTAGACAGCGCGGCCGCTGTGATCGGCAATTGCTCGGTGCAAGTATATGTATTTACTGAGGGAAAGAACGTTTAAATTAACAACAAGCCTATTTCATTGTCAGAGAGTGTTTTCTTAGGGTAGTGACCACTATTTATGGCACACGGCACCAGCATCCACTACAGCCACTAGGACTATTTTGGGCCCCTTCCGCTCCCACCTCTTCCGCGGCCTGTCAACTTCGCGGTGCCCTCTCGTGACGCCTGTATCACTCCGTACATTGTTGCTGAAGGACATGCCCTACAGCCTACCAACATACAGCCAGAAGTAAAACCCAGCGAACCTTATTCGTATCTCGTACTGCCTCATATATAAGAAATGGATTATTTCACGGTGTGTGACTCTATGTAGCGGAGAAGAAAATTAAACTTCCTATGCGTCGTTCCGGCCTAGAAGACTTTAAGAAATTAATAACACCTGTCTACATTACCAGCGCGACAAAGTTCACTTCAGGATATTCGCTCATAGTCCGAAAGACGTGAACTGCCTAGCATCACAAGGTGACGTAACAGAACGGAAGCGCTGTCAAGCGATACTGACGACAATATTACCAGGGCTCTCAATTTTACTTTTCCTTATTACCCTTGCCTATGTTTATCTCACTTCAAGATCCCACATTTTACAGATAAGAGTCATGCAGGCACAAGTATACTGACCGGAACCTCTCAATCACAGCAGTCCAAATCGGTACGTCTACTGCCGAAGCACTGCTTTCCTTGACATCTGGCTAATTAACTGACTCTACGGAGCTAAGTTCCACGCCCTCAGTCGCTCAGCTACCCAGGAACTTCCTAGCATTTTATTGAACCCGGAGGTTCATTATTGTGTTCATAAGAGCCATCCACTGATCCCTCTCTTGAGCTAGATTAATCCAGGCCGTACCATCTTTCTAAGATCCATTTTAATATTATCCTTCCACCTACGTCTTGGTCTTCCTAGCGGTATGGTTCATTCTGATTTTTCCTGCCAAAGCCCCGTATCCCTTCCAAGTCTCTTCTATGCGTGCCATACGCGACGCCCATCTCATCTTCCTTAGCTTGATAATTCTAATTATATTTGGCGAAGAGTACAAGTTATGAAGCTCCTCATTATGCAATTCCTGTTGACATCAGTTTCGGTAACTTGACATCAATAAAAATGTAAAATTGTCATGCATATTTATAATACTGGCTGCTACGTGGCTACAACGTGGGAAAGTAGACGAAAATAAATTGTTAACCAAAACAGAATAAGCAGCCTGTTTGAATGGCATCATATTCATGACATTCAGTTAAATCACAAATACACCGAACCACAAGCTGCAAACTAAATGCGAATGCTCAAGTGCTAAACATACTGAACTGGACGAAGAAATCCACAAAAACTGTGAACTTAAAGGGGACCTCAGTCTGCCACTGATTGTCTCGACTAGATACATAATCCCTCGAAACAGGAAACAGGGGAACTTGAACTGAAACACTTGTCACCACTAGCACAACAAAAAGTTCTGGGAAGAACTAACTGCTCTACTTTTCTTTCACTGTAATTTTAGTATCTGTTACACGTATAAAGAAAACTTTAGTATCTACGCGTAATAAAGTCAACAACACGATACAATTTTGGAGGCTGCAGTGTTGGTATTATTGATGAGAGTGGTTTATGAGGTACGCCAATGAGATGCCATAATATGGTATAGATAGCAAGTTTCATGAAGATTGGTAAAGGTGTTGAAGGAATATTAAGATTTTGCCTCAGAAATTATAAAGGCTGTAATGTTGGTATTACTGGTGGAAATGGTTTATGAAGTGCGCCTTTGAAATGGGTTTAGGTAGCATGATACACGTTACACGTTTCAAGACGATCGGTTAAGACATTTAAGTGACATTACATTTATCACCGCAACAATTTGAGAGGCTGCAATGTTAGTATTACTGATGGGAGGAACTGATGATGTATGCCGTTGAGATGACTTCATATCGCATGATATACAATGTACACACCAAGGTTCATGAAGATTGTTGCAGAACGATCAAGTAATATTAAGGTTTGGCCTCAGAAATTTGAGAGGCTGTGATGTCGGTATTACTCATGGGAGGGATTTATGAATTACGTCGTTGAGATGGGGTCTGGTGTCATAATATATATACCAAGTTTCATAAAGATTGCTTCAGGCATTCACACACACACACACACACACAAGAAGGTGATATCGCAAGCCTAATTTTACTTTTTCAAAATAAAGAAAGTAGGCTAAAAGCCTACGCTCCATATAACAAGAAGTTTCTCAGATGCCTTGAAAACTGTTAAGATTTGTAGACAAGAGTACTTTGCAGACTCCGTACTTTTATTTTGTCAACTTCATTAAATTAATATCTTAGATTCTCGTGGCGATTAGTAGTAAGACTGTGGTCCTCTGGAATGTGACGCCACATCTGGAACCTGAAAAAATCAGAGGCCAGGGCCCAAGGGGGCTGTAGAACCAATTAAAAAACTGCTATAGCTACTGATTATTTTCGTTATTTTAAAAGTTGTCAATAAACACACTTGCTGGGAATATCTTGAGTGGCTAAGCAACTGCAGGCTGCTGCTGGCTCTACTCAATGGAGTTAAGTTAGTTGGCCTCGCCATAGCTCAAGCGGTTAGTCGCTGGCTTCCCACCGCGGCGGCCCTGGTTCGATCCCGGGTCTGGTCAAGTGGGATCTGTGGCGGACAAATTGGCGCTGGGGCAGGTTTTCTCCAGGTACTTCGGTTTCCATTACCAATCTTCATTCCACCACTTGCTCCACAATCACCCTCACCTATCATCTGGGGCTGGTACAATAGGTCAGAAGTGGCCGCAGTACAAGGAACTTAGTACCACCCCACTAGCAATAAAAAAATTAGTTAAGAAAAATCCGAGAACTTCTACCGCAAAATATAAAACGAATTTAAATAAAACCACATTCATAAATCAACTGAATGGACATACCAACAATGCCTTGTTTTTCGAATGCGTTACAGGGTCTTGCATCTGAGGGCTTGCTCAGGAACCGCGCGCCATGTTGTGTCTAATGACGTCGGCTTATGTTCTCTGAGGGCCAGAGAGGAGCACAGTCTACTGACAATTCATTCACTGAAGCCCTGAGAGACACGCTTCAAGGAAGACGATTTGAGTATCACTCAACTACCTTCTGAGACTTCATAGTACTTATGCCGAAGTGAATTAGAACATAAACGATTGAGAGACTGGATTGTTTGAAGAGTGTAAGCAAACACTTTAAGAGCCTGGCTATTTGTCTAAGAAATAAACTTTAGAATAGGATTTCAGAAGCAGCAAGATCGTAACAGGGTTTACTCTTCAGGACGACAGTGGAACATGGAACTAATTCATGGCGTACTTCCCAGAAGATGCCCCCATAGCCTTAATGTTGTGCTGATTACACAGTGTCCCGCAGAAGGATGTCCATAGTGTAAGTATGTGCTCTTGGGGTGATTTTAAGTGGAGAAGGTAAGCTGAAACGGGCCCGATCACCAGCAGTTGTGAAGAAAATCGTAATGAGCACTTTACTGCACTTGTAGTCTTCACATTATTTCCATTTAATTCTAAGTTGTATTGTTATTATCACTATTATTGTTGTTTTATTGTTGTTGGTGGTGGTGGTGCTGGTGCTTATGGGGTAGTATTAAGTTTAGATTAGATCTGAATTTAATTTTAAAACACGTTATTTACATGAGCCGAAATGGCCACCCTGATTTCCAATGCACAGATGAGCCCTTCGTGCAGTTGAAGTAACTTCCATCTTGTCAGAGTCATGATCATTTCTGATGGGAATACAGGAGTCCATTGTTCGATTCCGCAACTCAGTGCTACTGTTTGACTTGACGGCATACACCAGAAACTTCATGTGACTAGTCCAAAGGCGAAAGATATGGTGATCTCGCTGGCCAAGCAACTGGACCACATTGGCCAATCCAACGATCTGGAAAGTGTGGATTCAGAAATGCAGCCATCTGTCTACCAAAGTGAGGATACGCACCATCTTGCTGTAGTCACATCTCATGCCTGGTTAGCAACGGAACTTCTTCAACATCAGTGGTAGCTCTATATGTACGTAATGCAAGTAGCGTTGGGCTACTGTTGCTTGTGCTACTACTACTAATACTACTAGTAGTAGTAGTAGTAATGATAATAATAGGAATAATGTAACCTAATACTAAATGAAAATAACACTTGTATGAAAGTTGCAAATGCTATAGAATCCTCGTTCTCATTTTGTTCACAAACCATGGCTGATGGGACCCATGTTCATTGGGACTCTTCGGCTGAAAATCATCCCAAGAGCGCGTGGTCAAGCTATGGACATCCTGCGGGACACTCTGTGTATATATATATATACACACACACACATATACAGGGGCCACACGGTTTCATATACAGAGGTGTGTGTGCGTGTGGAACTATTCGAACTATCCAGCCCCTATCTATCACAAGCATTATACAACTTAAGTTTTCAAATGAAATAAATCAAACTTAAATTATTCTTAAGCTTACCGTCTTGTGGGAAATGACCTCATATAGTTTGGTAGACACGTACCCGTGTTTCGGAGAAACATCCTACCCTCATCATAAGGGTACATGTTTCTCCAAAATGTTCGCACTTATCCACCAAGCCACATAGGTGCCACATCCCATAATGTTAGCCACTGTGAGAACGTCAAATTAAACTATTCTGCAAATGTCTTTCTTTTCAATGTTGAAACGCTTCATAAAGATTTGTGCGTGCAGTTACCGTACACTACATCCAGTACTGTATAAATAAGCACAATGTACAGACTGATATAGCAGCTGGTAAATCTAATCTCGTGTCTTTTGTCGGTGACTCTGCATTTTTCAATCATTAATTTTTTCAAAACAAAGTTTAGATAAATCTTTACATTTATTGAACTGCTGCAGTTTGAAGTCCCTTCATATGACAGTTCAAAATTAATGTATGTATCCAAAGGCATCTACATTTTTATTTAACGTGGTTTTAAAATGTAGTACTTTACTTTAGAATATCAATGGCCCTGAAAGTGTAGAGTTAAAGATATCGATATTATAGTACAGAGAAATTCCAGAAATATTGATTTCAATGACAGCAACTCATTATCATCACATTTAATTCCGCATGATTTGAGGTTCCCATGACGGTGACCGGCATGTGACGCCGTGTAGTCTGATAGGCACGAAGCCATATCCCAAAATACAGTAATCTTCATATTAAATTCTTCCTCCTGCACTACATCTAAAGCATTCTCGAGGATGGATCAGTATCAGATAGCGACACGAGTTGTTACATTATCAGAAATTTACTATATTCTGCTTTCAAGAGCAGACGGGAACAGAAATCACCTTACCGGAGATCTCAATGAATGAACAGGACTTTGCCTATTCACGGTATGACGTAACCTCAAGGATGTTTCAAACAATGCACACCGCTTCTCTTATCCCTCGCAGAAATTCTCCCGCTCATTGACCGAGTTTGCCCCCCGCCTCTAAACGCTTCTAGTAAGAGTGGGGGATGTTAATCATTCATCGTCATCAGTGGAACAATGAAAACACAAACTCAAGGAACAATAATGAAGTAACCATGCAAACCCAATGCTTGTTTACAATCTCATTTAACGTGTATCGAAATGGGGGCAGAACTCCCACGTGCGAACTTTACAGTTATGAACACACAAGACTAAAGTCACTACTTGAATTAATGACGCTCAACCTTATTTACAGCCAATCTTTGCATTTATCTCAGTGCCTGAAACACAGATTCATTAACAGATAGATATTAGACGGGTAGGACGGGTCCTCCCAGAGCAGGTCGTTGAAGCCTCTTCATCATCCCCGGAAGCAAAGGAAGGACAAGGCAGTTACTTCCACCTGAGACGATCCTCTTCTGCCCGGGCCTTGGAAGAAGGGATGATTCCTCACTTCCCGTATGCAGGGGCCCTGCAAAGGGCCGTCTTTTCCGAGTTCTCATTAATCAATATCCCGTCTTGTGACGAAACACATATTATGGCCCGAAAAGCCCCAGCTTTCTCACAATTTCAGTTCCCTCGTGTAATGATAAATAACATTCTGGCATTACAATCGAACCGAGATCTTGCCCTACAAACCTCAAGCCTGAAGATGAAGGCAACAGGTTCAACCGAAACCGCGGTGTCTGGCTACACGGTGTCGCAACTCGTAAGACCATAACATGAACAATCACCACCACTAGATTTTCGGCGGAAGCACACCTCTAATATTCCGGCTAGCAAGAAGGTAGAGCGAATATTATCCACAGTTTAGCCTTGCAGAGGAGTCAAACTCTCTTCATGCCCAGCGACTAAAGGTTCTGAACGGTTTACAGTTATGCTGAATGGACACTGTAAAAAAGAAGCTTACGAACAGCTTTACACCGACGAGGCATACCGTTCCAGCAACGTGTAGTTAAGGACTGGGGCAGTGGGAGATGCTGCCTAAAGTTCTGCAAAGTGCGTGCTAACACGGCTGAAATACTGGAAACGGGGATCAAACACCCGAAGGTACAATCCCCACCACATTCTCATGTCTAAACAAATATCGAGCGAATAAGAAAGGCGAATGGCGGGAGTAAATAGGTAAAGAAAGGGGAAATACGGAAGTACACACGGACTAAGTCGCGTCACGATTCACTGTCCAGACCAGCGACCTCCGGCATTTCAGATATCGAGAGGCGGTCGCGCTGGTGACAACAGAATCGCACATGTGGGAAGTACGTCACCAATGAACTAACAACCGACGTATTATATGAAGCACATTCATATTACAGAATCTGACAGCTGCACAGCTGATCAAGAAATTCCTCGCCTTTATGTACCAAGATAGCTAATAAATCATTCAAGGAGGCAATCCAAATTCAAGTACTTTGGAAAAACAGCCTCCATCCAAAATTATACTGATGAAGGAATCGGAAACAGCCTGAAGGCTTCATATGACTACCTTTTGGCTCAGGAGCACTGGTCTTTCTGTCACTAACCACGTGAAGGCTGACCTAAACAAAACTATGCATACCTTTACTCGTTGTTTTGTACGGGTTTCAAATTTGGGACCTTATCGCAAAGAAGAAACACAGATTGAGGGTGTCTGACAACAGGGCGTTTGAGAAGAATATGTGAACCTAAGAGAGAGAAAATATCAGTATGATGGAGAAAACTACATGATGAGGAACTTCGTTATTTGGACTTTTTTTCTGTGGCTCTACAGCCCCAATTTGGGCCTAGGCCTACATCCATGAAACTCTCCGTTTCACTTCGGTTTTTCTAGATCTTACACATACGGTAGGACTCCTTGGGCGAGTGATCAGCTCGTCGCAAGGCCTCTACCTGTACACAAACACAGAAAAAAGCACACAAACATCCATGCCCTGAGTGGGATTCGAACCCACGATCCCGGCTTCGGAGCGAGCGAAGACACTGCATGCCTTAGACCGCTCGGCTACCGTGACCCGCTATGTGAACTTACAGCCTGTTATTACTAGCGTGATCAAACCAAAGAGGATGAAATGGAAGTGATCTATAACAAGAAAGAAGGAAATGACAAACTCAAATTTTAGTCGCAAAACCTGAAGGGAGGAATGTAGTCGGAGATATGGCGATAATATTAAAACGTACATGCATGCATTGGATTTGTTACAATAAGACCAAGTACTAGGCTTTTGTGAACATAGCAATGAACCTTTCGGTCCCATAAAAGACGGGTAATGTCGTGACACTGTAAATCTTGCTCTAGGGGGTTGGAATAATCATTGCCGCGTCCATAAGAACCCGCCACTAAAGGCTACCATGAACCAGTTCAAACTAGTCCACACCCTCATACCCTGTTTATTTCAGTTCATTTTAATGCTATCCTACCAAATAAGATAAGCCGCGATGGCGTAGTCAGTACTGCGACTGACGACGGGCTGGATGAGCGAGGAGTCGGAGTTCGAGTCCGGGTAGGGTCAAGAATTTTATCTTCTCCACTTCGTCCAGACCGGCTCTGGGGCCCACCCAGACTCCTATTCATTGGGTACCGGGGTCTCTTACCTAGGGGGTAAAGAGGCCGGGGACTGTAGCTGACCACTCACCTCCAGGTAGTGCCGAGGTCAACAAAACGTGGATCTATACATCCACTACCCCATACGTCTTCAGGGCGTAGTGCATAATTAGTTAAGCACAGGGACAACTTTATCTGTATCAACGAAATAATTTCAGGTCTCAGAAGTGCTCTCCGATTTAATATTCTGTATGTACTTATCTTTTTACCAGCAAACTGGACTTAAATTTGAGAAAGAAACTAGTGAAATGCTACATTTGGAGCATGGCTTTGTATGGGGCTGAAACTTGGACACTTAGGGCAGTAGATCAAAAACACCTGGAAAGTTTCGAAATGTGGTGTTGGAGAAGGATGGAAAAGATCAGTTGGACCGATTAAGTGAGAAATGAAGAAGTGTTAATTAGAGTCAGTGAGCAGAGGAATATCCTACACGAAATAAGAAAACGGAAGGCTAATTGGATTGGTCATATCTTACGCAGAAACTGCCTTCTAAAAGAAGTTATTGAAGGAAAGATAGAGGGGCGGATAGAAGTGACCAGTAGACGAGGAAGAAGACATAAGAAGATGCTGGATGACCTTGGGTACAGAAGAGGATATTCTCATTTGAAGGAGAAAGCTCTAGAATGCATTAAGTGCAGGAACTACGTTGGAAGAGACTGTGGACCTGTCGTCTTGACAGTTTACTGACGAATGAATTAATTAATTAAAGCACTTATCGTGTATGCTATATGTCGCCATCTCATAACCCTATTTCATTTGACAATCATAATAATGTGATAAAGAGTAAATATTATTTAGTCCATCTTCCTAGTAGTTCCTCTCTCTTGGATCCAATTATTCTCCTCGGCCCTTTTCTTTTGTAGAACAGTCCCAATCTACGCTCTTCCCTTAATGTGAAAGATACCCATAGAAAACTGGAAAAATTAGATTTGTCATTTAATAACACTGCAGTTTCAAGTTTAGGGTTTCTTGTATTTAATTCTCAGAGTCGAGCAGAGGCCTTCGTGAGTCCACAAACCGCTCCTTTAGATAAGATTTCGCCACAATCGGAGCCTCGACTATATTCTAGACGCAAATACTCAGTAACGTTTTATAACGGCTACACATTTACGGACATACGGAGCCTCAGTGTACCGACAGCAACAATATGAGGTGTCTGAAAGTCATGCTGACGTTCCCATCTTGAAGAGTACCAGCGGTAACTGCCTCGTCTTCTCTTCGTTGGGAGGACAGTGCATACCACAAAACGAATCTCAGGCCTGTTTGCAAAAGCTCCGTTTTCTCTGATATATAACCTTATTTTATGTTGTCAGTATGTAGACCACAGTATCGAATGGTAGGATGATTGATGACTGATGATATTTATTATTATTATTATTATTATTAGAGGGGGTGGGTTTCCCCATGCACTTAGACCAGTTATTGGTCCATTGTGCGTCCCCCTTTAATTTCTACTGTCGTCATACCCTACCGGTACTGGTGCGTGCTATCAGCCCCGTTCAGCCAACGAGGTCGGCCCTCGGTACCTGATATTTCCCCCATCTACCAGAGGCATTGGAAACTACTTGGCGAGAAACTTGTTGCCTAATTTTGCTCACAGGTCTCATAGACCCACGGCTTAAAGTCCCTCCCGGAGGACTTGTTCCCTGAATTTTTCCGCCCTTAAAAATTCCACGACCTCCGCCGGGTTTGAACCCGCGTACCTTGAGTCATGAGGTGGGAACGTTACCCCTAGACTACGGAGGCCGCTTATAACTGATGATGAGTATGAAAGGAGAGCTGGAAGGAAGCGGACGTGGCCTAACCGAGGAATTATTCTCGACCTTGCGCGGAGGTACAGGAAAACGTGACACCTCGGTCAGGAGAGCGGGTGTCCCGGGCGAGAGTCGGAATGCACACCTCCAGAACACAAGCCTAGACCCCATTCTCCTCGGTCTCAAATGTAGAACACCGAAACTCAGGGTCTGTCTGTCTGTCTGTCTGTCTGTCTACCTATGGACCTACAATGCTTCTGTTGGACCCTGGCCGCTTTTTCGGGTTCTTAATCCTATACACAATCGATAGGACTCCTTGGAATGGGGATCAGCCCGTCGCAAAGTCGCTACCTACACGCAGAACAACACAAACACTGAATAAACGCACACAGACATCCATGCTTTGGGTGGAATTCGAATTCACAACTCCAGCTTTCCAGCGTGGCCGCTGTATTCGGCGAAACTCCGTGTCTGTCTCTGCTTAACAAATCCAGTCAATCAATCAGTCAACCAAATGTGGTACTAAGTGTAAAGAGGGTAAATAAAGAACCCTAAGTCCTTCGGTAGAGCATTTGTGGCGACAGAGAAACTGAAAGTCTGCGTACAAACAATGCGCACGTCTTACTCCATTATGAGGCGGTAACTGGATCATAATCAGAAGTGACATGTTTTCCTTCGAACAGATTGTTTCATGCATTATATACAAGCGAGATTATTAGTTAATCAACTGTGTTGAACGTGGCGATGTGACCATACACAATACACACCCATCCCCACATCACAACCCTCATCACGATAGGGTGGGAACAAAATCCCAGCCTGTTAAAACTGTAGACCTACTGTTCGGAACCTGCCACCATGGCGGTCAATGGTGGACAGGTGTCAACATAAACAAGTTAGGAAATGAGAGGACAGTTCGCTCTATTATTGCCCCGATAGACTTCTTCAGTTATGAAGTGACACAAGATAGAAATCAGTTACGTTAAATTATCTGGAAAATCACACGACTTACAGAAAAGTTTATACGCATCATCATCATCATCAGTAATCTGTCAGACGACAGGTCCACAGTCTCTTCCAAAACAATTCCTCCACTTAATGCGATCTAGAGCTTTCTCCTTCAAATGAGAATATCCTCTTCTGTTCCCAAGGTCATCCAGCATCTTCTTACGTCTTCTTCCTCGTCTTCTTGTCACTTCTATCCGCCCCTCTATCTTTCCTTCGATAACTTCTTTTAGAAGGCAGTTTCTGCGTAAAACATGACCAATCCAATTAGCCTTCCGCATATATAGTGTTCCATTTTTCTCTGCAGATTTTATTCTAAATATTGTTTCCTCCAGTAAACATATAGCGAGTTACCCTCGATATTAAAGCCGCGCCATAGCTCAAGCGGTTAGTCGCTGGGTTCCCACCGCGGCTGCCCGGTTAAAACCCGGGTCTGGTCAAGTGGGATTTGTGGTGGACAAAGCAGCGCTGGGGCAGGTTTTCTCCGAATACTTCGGTTCCCCTGCCAATCTTCATTCCACCAAATTCTCCATCATCGTAATCACCCGGAGCAGGTATAATAGGCCAATCAGTGGCCGCCGTGCCGAGTGGACCCAACTGGACTCCACCCCTCACTACAAAGAGCACGTAGGTCTCTGGGTCACTCGCCCGTTTTCTGTTGTCCGATTCTAATCGAAACTGTAAAGCGTAAATTAAGATTTCTCAGCACGCCCCAATATCAAATGTTATGAAAATGTATTTCACGGGTCGCGAGTTGCTACATGTGGGGATACACATGTTCAGAAATTACGATGCTAATAGGTGTATTTTCACAAATGTTCGCTGGGAACGTAGCAAGAAGAAATCTTGTTCTCCCATGCGTCGCATATTACAAGGAACATCTATTTTGACCCTCTGAAAAGTTATAACACAGTATAAAAAAATATTTTAAATTCAGTATCTAGTACTCAAAAAAAAAACACGATGCGTCTCAACTACAAAAATGATGTAAGGGAAATAATCGCTATATATTCTAGGAACAAAAGGAAACCCATAAATCACCGTGGCGGCATTGGTTCGATCCCACGTCTGGTCAAGTGGGATTTGTGGTGGACAAAGTGGCGCTGGGGTAGGTTTTCTCCGAGTACTTCGGTTTCCCCTGCCAATCTTCATTCCGCAAATTGCTCCACAATCACCCTCACCTATCATCTGGGGCTGGTACAATAGGCCAGAAGTGGCCGCAGTACAAGGGACTTAGTCACACCCCACTAGCAATAAAAAAACCATAAAAACGGACAGTTCTTAAATGTTAAAGCAGGTGATAGTTACTACCGCGCTTTAGGGAGTAAGGTGAAAAAAATGTTAATGTGTCCCTAGAACAGAAAGAAATGAGCTTCTTAAACTGAAATAGATCTGGTGACTTTTCCTTACGACGTTATATTTCATAAAGAGCACCAAATTCGCAACGCAAGTCCACATGTAAACATGCCAGTTATTAATGAACTTGCCTGAAATGTAAAACAGGAATCAAATGTGTGTCACTTTATATAAATTGTACAAAAATTAGATTTTTAGCTTGCTGATACCTTTCAGGCACGGTATTTAATCTCTGAAGGCTAGTTCCTCAAGTTTAAATTACCGTATTTACGCATGTATAGGCCGCAGCACAATTTTCAGACAGAAATTATAGAAAAAATAATTTTCTTGGAATATTATTTCAGGAGCAGTAATTATTCCGAAATATTCCGAATATAATTTTTTTTAAATGAAGTGTGATTTCGAATATTTCGAATATAAGCCGCACCCCAGTTTTCCTCTTGAATTTTTGGCAAAAAATGTGCGGCCTATACATGCGTAAATACGGTACTTCCCATATAAAGGTTTCGAATTATTTGTCTCGGGACGGTTGTTCGTAGCTTCAAGGATCGAATAAGGAGTAAAGCAACTGGAATTACGTTATGGAAGTGCATTATTAGGCACATATGGTATTCTTAATGTGTCAGTCAGGACATCAGTTTTATAATAAACAAATCAATACTACTGTACTAGTATTCACTTATTGTGTGGAAGTATTGCTACACGTTTCGACCCTGTCGGGTCGACATCACATGATCATTACACGAACAGGTCACTGATTATTGGATTGTTTACCAATATGGATCCAGATCGCTGATTTATAAATTTACGTTGCAATTTTAAATGCTAAATTTAAATGATAAATTTCGTTCAAAATTAAATAAAAAATTGAATTCTTATTTGCATAAAACATAAAATTTATAATCCTTTTGATTATTTTTCTGGCGTCATGGTGTATGTCGTATAGAATGGGGCCTTCCTGGGAGTCGGTGTTATTCTTTTTAATTTATTGCTATATCTGAAAGCAAATTGTCGACGTATTATTTCGTTTAAAATTCAAATTATCATTAAAAATAAAATTTAAAATTGAAGTTCTTCTATTACTTCTGTTCTGGCGTAAAATGATGTATGTTGTACAGGATGGGGCCACCCTGGGAGTCGACGCTGTTCTTTTTAATGCTTTAATGTATCTATATCACTGTGTGGTGATGTTCTGCGTGATGACGTATTCTATTATTTCTTCGCAACAATATCAGTGACTATGGTGGAACTATTTAGTGGGTTATGTTGTATCTTATCTATGCTGATAGGAATTATATTTTTATTTTATTTTAAACGAAATTTATAATTTGAATTTAACAGTTAAAATTATAACGCAAACCGAAAGAAAATATATAAATCACCGATCTGGATCCATATCGATAAATAATCCAATAACAAGTAACATATTCATGTAACGATTTCCTGATGATGACCCGATAGCTTCGAAACATGTAACAATACTTCCACAAATAAACGAATACTAATGCAATAGTATCGATTTTTTATTACAGAATCGTTGTGCTGACTGATACTTTAGAATGCCATATATGATAACACACAGCAGGATGCAAACACTGAAGATTATTAGCAGGGCCCGGATTTTGATGACCTGAAAATATTTAAAAAATGACCTATAAAATGACTGAAAAAATCCAGAAAAAATGACCTAAAATATGACCCAAAAATGTAAAATGCAGGGCCTGGATTTTGATGACCTGAAAATATTAAAAAAAAACACCTATAAAATGACTGAAAAATCCAGAAAAATGACTTAACCTTTTAAAGCCTAATGGTTACTATATGCACGACCTGGTTTAACATACTGGAATTCTCCACTCTGCGCACACAGTGTGTTTGTTTGTTTCATATGGTTCTCACAATAAGCATCGGATGTTTTCCTAAACAGCATTAACCGGTTGGTCCTTGTAACGGAGACACAATGTGTTTTCTGTGAGGTACGAACTGAATTTTTTATATTTAGATTGGAAAAGAATCAGTCTTTAAAGGTTAAAGGAGAAAAGAAAGAACACTTCGCTTCCATGTTATTCACATTTCAGAAAACATATGAAGAAAAATTCCCTAAAATGGCCAAAAATGACAAGAAATACCCTTAAAAGTCCAAAAATTTACCAAAAAATTACCTTAAACCTAAAAATGTCAAAAAAAATACCTATAAAATTTACATTTCTGTAACCAGCAGCTCATATCCGAGAATTATATATTTAAGAGCATCGCATAGGATACAAGGAAAAAAAGATGACATGTCATCAAAATCCGGGCCCTGATTATTAGACATATAAATAGATCAACTGCCTTAGTTCCCTACGATCTTCGAAAGATTCCATGTCTGTGTAATTCCTCATTTCCTCGAGGAGATCTCCAAGAGAGTAGCTCAGAGTAAATCAAGACAGCATCTTTCCCAAATTTAGACCACTCGAGGGTTCAACAACGCCGACACAAAAGCCGGCTTTCCACTGAACCCATCGTCTGCCAAGCCACATCACTCCAGCTCTTCCTTTAACGTCCTCTCTAAGGGCATCCCTCCATCTCCAACTGGTCAGTCTGTTCCCTTCAAGTGGCCGCTAGCCAAGCGTTCGCCACTAATTCCACGCAGCTCAGCTCTTCACGAACTACGAGCAACAGGCCTTGTCGACAACACAGCAACAGATTTCCCGCCCTTAAGCGAGCCCGAGAGTGCATTACAATGTGTGAAAGAGCCCGCCTGTTTCCTGTCCGCAACCATATAAATCCCGTCCACATCGTCCGTAGCTCTTACTTTGTGATCCGTTTTAATATTATTCTTCCAACTATGCCTACGTCTCATAAGCAGTCTTTCCCTTTGAAATTTGCCGGCTAAAACTTTATATACATCTGTACCGTTCCCATGCGTGCTATGCTTTCTGCCTACTACATCCTCCTTGGTTTAGTCATCCTACTACGAATAGTAACGTGCAGGGGGTGTGCGTGACTTAGAGACGGGTTTCGGATTGGCTAACTGGATTTCCTTACACCTTATACATAGCACTCGGAACTACACGTAATTACAACGCTATAGCTATTTCAACACCTCACAATTCACCGTTATGCACATTAATGTCCTCAGTCTATTACATTCTCCACTAGCCGTTTCCTGGAAACATTTACAACAGTCTCCCTGTAACATCAAATCGCACATGAAGTCTTCTTTGCACAGCCTAATTCCTTTCTTGCCAGTTCATCTCAATCATTATGCCAACTGCAAAATCCGGAAATTCGACTCAATTTTAATTCTAGTTCCGTGAGATCCTCGTTATACAGCCACGGAACGGAACCTACAGAAAATATCGCTTCTTCTATTGTTGCGTGTAGATTCAATGCTGCAGAGATGTGTTTACAGCACATTTGTGTAACAATGAGCGCGGCGCGGACCCACAGAGAATGCCGCTTGAAACACCTCTTCTATTGTTGCTTGACGTCACAGCGTACGTGACGCATTCCTCTGCTGTGTGTGTACGGGCCATTACCTAGCAACGGTTGTTTCTCTGCATCCAGTCCTTGTTTTGAGCAAATACGCCATAACATCCTCCTCCGTGGCCTTTAGTCCGCAAGCGAACTATACCGACCGAGCGATCGCCGCTTGTCGGCGAAGTTAGTGCCAACTTTAGCGGATAGAGGGTGTCACGTGGTCAGCACAACGGCTTCCCACGGCCGTTAATCTCGGTTTTCTAGACTAGACGCCATAATATGCTGAACATAAATTACAAAGGTTCTCACTGAGAAATATTTTCCAGACTCTTGTTACTTTCTTCGTCCTAGGTCATAAAAATGCTACTACGATCATTAACCAATTTCTACAAGTTTCTGATGATGGTGTATAACTCTCAGAATTACTGAGTTTTGGGCTTTTATTCATCGCCCGGTATTCTCAAAAGCGAGAGAACACAGCGTTTCGGAATCTGAATTTGTTTCCGTCCTCAGATGAGAAGGAGACACCTGCTCTGTTGGGTCCCTTAGACAAGGCTAACCTCAATCACTGCACAAACCATGTGTGTGTATAACTACAGCTATACATATTTGATACCAGGCTCTGTCGAGCGAAGATAACAGGAAAATATTCAATGGAAATTGTGTAAAGAGAGCAAAGACCTGAAACTAAGATAGAAAGGGAGGCGGAAATGTTATGTCCCGAACCGAGCCAACAAACCAAGTCCATGAAGACCAATGCAAAGGAATAAATGGAGAATTTGTGAAACCATTTTGTGCCTACCGATAGCGCAGTCTATGGAATAAAAGCTAACACTCGGGACTAAAAACTTATAGAAAACCACGAATAATCTGTCACATCATACTGATCTCTGTGAATTGGTAACCTCATTGCTGATAAGGGTACCCAGATGGGAGAAATGTCCAAACTGAGATGTTTGACTGGATTAGTCAAGTATGCCAGGTGCACTGATTCATTGCATCTCCTATACCTGGTATTAAAAAAAAACTTTGTGATTTTAGCCCGCAAGCAAACTATACCGACCGAGCGACCGCCGCTTGTCGGCGAAGTGAGTGCCAACTTTTTCGGATAGAGGGTGCAGCGTGGTGAGCGCAACGAATCCCCACGGCCGTTGATTTCGGTCTTCTAGACCGGAGCCGTTATTCCCTTGAAATAACTCCTCAGTTATCATCACGAGGCTGAGTGGACCCCGTTCCAGACCCACTACTTCTCAGAAAAAAATCTGGTAGCGCCGGAAATCGAACCCGGGACCTCTGGATCGGTAGCCAGGAACTCTGACCACTATACCACAGAGGCGGTCTATATTACGTGTACTTTGCCTAGATTCGTACTCAGGTAGGTCCTGAGGTAAGGCATTTCACTGGAAACAATAAACTATCAGTACACTGAAAACGCAGGGTTTACTGCATGCATCCGAAACCCGAAAATGTTAATTATCTTTTTCTTATCTTGTAACACTTTTCAAACCTCGTTCATAATATGAGTTGGTTGTTTTTATTTCAGAGCTAAGTAACTTCTTTTCTTACCGGCTCACACTATTTTATAGCACTTTCAAGTTGCAACAAACAAAGAACATAAAATAACTGACAAAAATATAATTAACTGCATTAAAAAACATGTTTTGCTTTTTATATTAAACTTCATCATAAATGCAGTTAGATTAGGTTTTATCCATGTGTTCTACAAATCTCTATAGCCATTAAACGTCACTTATAGTCAGATTAAAAACGGTCCGATAATTGTGAAGGCAAACTGAAGCAATATCGACTATTAAAGCAGAGACCTTATTAAGGTACAGACACATCATCTGCATGGAAGAAGGAAAACAGACTCCCCCAGCCGATATTTCAGGTGGGTGCATTCCAAAAATAAATAAGGATGTTCTTGTCACTGTGATGATGGCGACTTAAATATACACCGACACGCTGCAACAAATTCAACATACACGAGAGGGTAAAATCTCAAATCCGAAGTTACAGCTGCATGCACGTTATAACGCATGTATCACCAAGTTACCCCAAACAGTTACACATTCTGAGACACAACGCCGCGTAGTCCGCTGAAAGTCAACGTTCGTTTGGGAGGAACATGTCACCTCCATCCTCAAGGTCCATGAATAAGCCAAGCAAGAAACCAGCGTGAAGAAGGCAGAAAACTGAATAGAAGCGGTTCTGCTAGCTACGTGCCTCAGGCTAGTTTCGTGCTTGGCTTACTCTTCGACAATGAAGCTGGAGGTGACATGTTCCTCCCAAACGTACATTGACTTTCAGCGGACTATATTGCGTTATATCACAGACTAAATTACTCTTCATAACCACAGCTGTGTGACCATCAAATCCTATAACATATTACCTCAGCCACCGTCCTGCCATGCCTACACGTACACGCTGAAGAGAAGGACAAAAAAAGGCAGAAGAAAGAAGCAGGATAATGAAATATGAGGCAGAAAAACAAAGAATGTTTCAGATTAATATTCCCTTCAAATTTCGACTTTCTTTTCCCCGTTGTCTTCCGTATATTTTTAGGTATACTGGTATTTCTTCCTCTAGCAGACCCTATTATCTGCCTCCGAAACGTTTCATTCGGAGATAATTAACGGTGCATGAATCATACTGCTGTGTCGAACAATGTACATTCCATCCAAGGAATGTAAGACGATATTTTTCCGCGAAGCCAATTCACTTGAACATCTGGCTTTGAGACGAGAGCAAAGTTCCTTCCGTTCATAAATGAGCTCAATTTACATTACAGAACTAGAGTGTGCATATTCTCGTCCAATGTTTTCATAAAGGTTACTTTTCTTAGACAATTCCTGCCTTCAGGATAGTTTGCACTATTTTCAATACAGCATTTCCTTTTATTAAAAGCTGAGTGTCATAAGCGAAGCTCGAAACATGCTAAGGTATCTTTACTGCATTTGAATAATACACCGCTGTGCACATTTATTCCATTTAGGCAGGACCATTTTCTTTGAAACACAATAAATTAAGAAGACTTCTTGCTGTATGAGAGAAGTATGCACGTAACTACTAGAGTTTGTTTAAAACCAACTCGATGTCTTGCATACTAATGCTAGACAATTCGTAAGGCAAGTAAAAAAAAAAAGTAAAGTAAAGCTGTCCCTGTACCAGGCCGTGAAGGCCCATAGGGTTGTGAGACGTTGAGGGTCCCACATTATCTAGACAATCGGCTCAAAGATGGCGGTAAGGTTGTCAGCCTTACGCGCCGGCCGCGCTTTACTCCCCAAGGAAATTATTTAATTAATTCTGGTACTCATTTCTGTTAGAGGCCGAGTGAAACCCAGGGCCATAGTGCGGTTGGAAGAATTAGGTCAACTGAAAAAAAAATCCAATGATCTCATTGGGAATTGAACCCGCGACCTTAAAGCTTGTAGCATAGTGCCTTAACCACTATGCTAAATTCGTAAGGCAAACATAAGAAAAATAGATAACTGTACTGATTTTCGAAGTAGGTGAAGGATGAAGTGCTAATCTTTACTACCCAAGACATGAAGGTCGCCTCGTACATGCGATAAAGGCTCAATGCTCAAAGAGACAAGTGATTTCCTCATATGTGTTACGTGCCTACATCTATGCTGGCCAACTACTGAACATTACATCTCCCTCAATTTCATAATCGATCACTGCATATTCATTCTCGAATTCCATTGGTCCGCTTCAATTCCTACTCCAATAACAACTGCTTCTGCATGCGTTTTCAATCCTTTGGAGGAACAAATTGTATGTGCATAAGTTTGTGTTCTGTGAAAAGGGAGATGAATGAACTGGTATGCGACGCCGTGTAGTCCGGTAGAAGTTCACCGATGTTCCAGAGAAACGTACTGCCTCCATTTTCAGGATCGAAAATATGCAACATGGATGAATGACAAACGAAATAATATACAGTTGAAATATCATTTCTCCTTAGCGTCAGACGATGCAAGACGATATATCAACAAAAATGTAAAGCTATCCCGGTAGCAGACCGTGGAGCCCCATAGGTTTATGAGACGTCGAGGTTCCCACATTTTCTAGCCAATCAGCTGTCAGATGGCGGTGAGGTTGTCAGCTTTACGCGCCGGCCGCCCTTTACCCAAGGAAGATTCCTTGTACTCATTTCTGTTAGAGTAGACCCCAGAGCCATATTGCGGCTGGAAGGTTAGGTTAGGTCAATTGAAAAATCAAATTACTTCAACGGGAATCGAATCACGTCTAACAACCCTATGGACATCCACGGCCTGTTACACGGATAGCTTTACCTTATCCGACGGTGTATCGGTATCACGTACGCATCATCAGTGGATCCATTCTCACAGTCCGACCAGTCCATGTGACATTTAGTGGGAACACTTACAGAATAACAAAGTTTGTCTAGGGATTCCTAGTAATTCTTTTAAATATTCTTTCCATCTTTCAATGAAACGTATCGAAGCTATATAACTTCAGTATTCGATACAATGTAGTTAAATAACGAATGAAGTAGCCTTGCCATTCCACTGTATGTAGTCATGTAGTGAGTGAAAAAGGAAAAACATGATGTGACCTTCTTCCTGCCCGTTCGTATGGTTCAAGGATAAAACCACATGGCACGATGCACACAAATTATTTTGTTTAATTATGGTAAATACGGGCAATGACGCGAATGTGGCCATGTACATAACTTACAACCCAGCAGTAACGCTGAGATCCAAACGTACACATATCTTTACATGCGTCCAA
Organism: Cryptotermes secundus; assembly: GCF_002891405.2. Lineage (NCBI taxonomy): Eukaryota > Metazoa > Arthropoda > Insecta > Blattodea > Kalotermitidae > Cryptotermes > Cryptotermes secundus. The sequence continues at coordinate 550,996 of NW_019738371.1, forward strand.
ACACAAACTACTGAATAATCGTCCCACAGTCTAAAGATAAAAAAAAGAAACTCCCTGATTTTTTTAGTCTGCAAGCGAACTATACCGACCGAGCGACCTCCGCTTGTCGGCGAAGTTAATGCCAACTTTTGCGGATAGAGGGTGTCGCGTGGTCAGCGCAACGAATGCCCATGACCATTAATTTCGGTTTTCTAGACCGGAGCCGCTATTTCTTTGAAATAGCTCCTCAATTATCATCACGAGGCTAGGCGGACCCCGTTCCAGACTCACTACTTGTCAGAAAAAAAATCGGTTAGCGCCGGAAATCGAACCTGGACCTCTGGATCTGTAGCCAGGAACACTGACCACTAGACGACAGAAGTAACTACTGAATTTTACACTGTGAGCAACTGAGTACATGGTCTCACATCAGGCCTATGTCTCATCATCTGGATTAATGAAATTCATGGCCATCTTTAATGTTACATTTCATGTTTCACTTCAAAGGAAATGAGGAAGCTGACAATAAAATCCAATCACATCAGCTGGGCTCTGTTGCAAAGAAACTGATAAGTTGTCTTCCGAATAAGGAAAATGAATGGCAGAAAACAAACACACAAAACTGGTAAGAGAATGCCAAAATATATCATGAAATTTGTTCCATGCTCTTAAAAATACTTATGGTGGTCAAAGCAGATAATGTAAACTGCACGCAGATATTTGCATGCGATTCGATTCTTTATCGTTATATAAAATATCATAATCTAATTACCCTGAGCACGCAGGTGCAATGGAAACGGGATGCAAGTGATATACTTAAAACGATGTCCACGTCACCAAGATTCAGAATAGACGTATGAAGGCGGGCTTTTAACAATATTTATCCGGACTGTCTTAACATAAAGGAAACAAAGGAAGGGGGATGGACGGATAATTCAACGGGAGTAGAAGGAGAGAAGGAGAAACGGGAGGAAGAAGATAAAGGCATTAAAAGTTGTATAAACGAAGAGAATTTCCACTGAATTTGCAACGGTCACTTCACTAGTATCTGTCACAGTGACAGGGAGGAATGGCCACTTCTGGGGGAAAATAATCTCATAATATATTTACGTCGAGGGTGGCTCAGGCAGACCGGAACGTAAGTTACGCTACACTTCCTAAGCAAGATAAGTCATCAACATTAATTCAAACAATCCTAACTAACACAAAAGCTTATATGTACATACCCCTCACAGTGGCCGCGCGGCCTAAGGCATGAAATGTCTTCGCTCATGGATTCGAATCTCACTCAAAGCACGGATATTAGTCTACGTTTATTCTGTGTTTGTGTGTAGGTAGGGGCCTTGTGACGGGCTGATCCCCGTCCAAGGAGTCCTATTATTGCAGTACTTCCCGGAAATGTGAGCTGTGACACAATAAGGACACACATCGGAAAATCCCCCCCTAATTAACACGCGGTGACAGTCACTGTTTGCTACATGACGACACGACAGAAAACTGTCCTTCATATTATTCAAATTAACTTCGATATCATCTTGCAACCGAAGGCATGAGATGAAAGAGACAGAAACAGGCATGTCGAATTGTGCTTCCCAGAAGCTGAAATTATTTAATTTCTTTGTTCAGTGTAGCGAAGGTTTGTCTCCATTACTGTAGCATGGTAGCATGTACAGACAACTTCCATGTCTCCTTTGCATTTGCGAGTATTACGAGCTGTGTCTATTACAAAGAACAAGTTGTACTCGTCTCAGTTACTCTGGTTACAGACTTGCACGCTCACTGCCGCACTGTATTGCTGCCGTACTACCGCCCCCACTGCTACTACTACTGATGCTGCTGCTACTACTACTACTACCGCTGCTTCTGCTGCTGCTACCGATACTACTACTGCTGCTGCTGGTATTGTTGCTTCTGCTGCTGCTGCCACTACTATTACTACTACTACTGCTGCTGCTGCTGCTGCTGCTTCTACTATCGTCGCTTCTGCTGCTGCTACCACTACTACTACTGCTGCTGCTGGTATTGTCACTTCTGCTGCTACCACTACTACTACTGCTGCTGCTGGTATTGTCACTTCTGCTGCTACCACTACTACTGCTGCTGCTGCTGCTGCTGGTGGTATTGTCGCTTCTGCTGCTGCTACCACTACTACTACTACTACTACTACTACTAGTTCTGCTACTTCTAATACTATGGTTGCTTCTGCTACAACCACTACTAACTTCTGCTTCTATTCCTATTACTACTACCACTACTGTTATGGTAGTGGCCCCTATCTTGAGCCAGCAGAACCCAGCCGACACCCTCATATCCTATTTCCGTAAAATCAATTTTAATATCATCCCGACATCTAGGACTTCGAAGTGGTCTGTTCCCTTCAGATTTTACACCTACAATTCTATATGCATTTGTCGTCTTTCCCATGCGTGCTACATCCCTGCCCAGCACATCATCCTAAGTACAGGTAGAATAATCGAAACTAAAAACAAGACGTCGCCCTAGACACCAATCTTCATCTGCTGGAAACAGTGTTGTGTTGGCAGCAATATAACAAATATTGTCCATACATATTTAACTTTATTAAACGTTACTTGCTTGTCTCTCCACCTACCCTTCACGATTGTACAAAACGTCATGTACCTGCATCTCCACCTACCCTTCACGACTGTACAAAACGTCATGTGCCTGAATTTCCACCTACCCTTCACGACTGTACAAAACGTAATGTGCCTGCATCTCCACCTACCCTTCACGATTGTACAAAACGTCATGTACCTGCATCTCCACCTACCCTTCACGACTGTACAAAACGTCATGTGCCTGAATTTCCACCTACCCTTCACGACTGTACAAAACGTAATGTGCCTGCATCTCCACCTACCCTTCACGATTGTACAAAACGTCATGTACNGCTCCATATATATATATTTTTTTCCTTGGCACTACAGCCCCAGTGAGCCTAGGCCTACTTCCATGAACTTCTCCGTTCACTTCGGTTTTTCTAGATCTTACACATTCGGTGAGACTCCTTGGGCGGGTGATCACCTCGTCGCAAGGCTTCTACCTGTACACAAACTCAGAAAAACGCACACACACAAACTAAACATCCATGCCCTGAGTGGGATTCGAACCCACGATCCCGGTTTCCAAGCGAGCGAAGACAGTAGATGCTTTAGACCGCTCGGCTACCGTGACCGGCTGCCTCTATATTTACCCTTCACAAATGTGCAAACGTCACATACGTGCCTCTATATTTACCCTTCACAAATGTGCAAACGTCACATACTTGCCTCTATATTTACCCTTCACAAATGTGCAAACGTCACATACTTGCCTCTATATATATATATTTTTTTTCCTCTGCACTACAGCCCCAGTGAGCCTAGGCCTACTTCCATGAACTTCTCCGTTCACTTCGGTTTTTCTAGATCTTACACATTCGGTGCGACTCCTTGGGCGGGTGATCACCTCGTCGCAAGGCTTCTACCTGTACACAAACACAGAAAAACGCACACACACAAACTAAACATCCATGCCCTGAGTGGGATTCGAACCCACGATCCCGGTTTCCAAGCGAGCGAAGACAGTAGATGCTTTAGACCGCTCGGCTACCGTGACCGGCTGCCTCTATATTTACCCTTCACAAATGTGCAAACGTCACATACGTGCCTCTATATTTACCCTTCACAAATGTGCAAATGTCACATACGTGCCTCTATATTTACCCTTCACAAATGTGCAAACGTCACGTACTTGCCCCCTTCACAAATGTGCAAACGTCACACACTTGCCTCTATATTTACCCTTCACGAATGTACTAAAGTCACATACTTGCCTCTATATTTACCCTTCACAAATGTACAAACGTCACACACTTGCCTCTATATTTACCCTTCACAAATGTGCAAACGTCACACACTTTCCTCTATATTTACCCTTCACGAATGTACTAAAGTCACATACTTGCCTCTATATTTACCCTTCACAAACGTTCAAAGGTCACATACTTGCTTCTATATTTACCCTTCACAAATGTGCAAACGTCATACACTTGCTTCTATATTTACCCTTCACGAATGTACTAAAGTCACATACTTGCCTCTATATTTACCCTTCACAAATGTACAAACGTCACACACTTGCCTCTATATTTACCCTTCACAAATGTGCAAACGTCACATACTTGTCTTCATGAATGTACTAAAGTCACGTACTTAATTCCCTGCTTTTCCTTTCCGAATGTACAAGACGCTTTACGCAGACGGAAGTAATTATTTTCATTGCATGATACTGTCTGTGAAGTAAGTCGCGATACGCATTTTGTATACCGCTTGGGGGTTACTGGGCCATGGCTTGTGGTTTAACGCATGAATGGGCTGAAGATACGGAATCTAATTTGTTACAAACATGACTTCTACTCCACCATGAACTCAAACAACATTACTAACACTTCGCTAAACACTCAGACATAGATCGCGCCCCCAAGTCAGCCATCTTAACACCATATCCCATATGCGATGCCGAGGTACTTACGCATAAGCTGAACTAGGTTGTTACAGTGCAAGTAAATCCCTGTAGAACATAAATACGGCTTTAAATAATGTAGGTAAAATATTCTTCCAATAATAACAAGCTTATAAATCAACATCTTTATGAACGATGCTGAATTAGGGTCGAATGCTTCCTCCGAAACCCCGCAGATGAACTAACTCCATGAACCAGAGTCCGTCTTAAGAAACAAACTGTTGCTCATCTAGTCAGGAAATGTCTGATATCTTATGGTTCCCAAAGGTTTAATAATTTTTTCTCAAGTGTTCCTAACTGGGGCCTACGCCCGGCCAAATGAATCAAGACCATATTGTCATGTGTAGGTGGGTATGACTGAGGAAAATAGCGGGTTCTAGATCGGATGATTGGTTTTATTGGCACTTCGGTTACAAGTTCTCTTAATCAACTCAATCACAACGCTATCGCCATTCCACACACTTTCAGTTCACCGTTGCGCACGCAATGTCTTCACTAGTCGTCTCCTGGCAACGGATCTCAACGCAGAAACTAGCATTTCAAATCACTATGACGTCTTCTTGTTATTTCGCCTTCATTCACTCTGTACGCCTCCGTTCTAATCTGTACTCAACTGATCGTCACAATTCACTAAGGACACGCTCCATTCTCGTCCTTGTACTCTCAGCTGCGTTGTAGAGCTGAATGTCTTCAAGATAACTCCTCGGCACGGACCATGCACAGGAAACACGTCATGTGTTCGCTACCCCACCAGTCCCTTGGCGCGCTGGCTGCATCCATAGGATACACGTCACGTAACGGCTACCCAGCTACTTAGTAACGAGCTATAACATTCGTCCTATTGTTGCATGCGCGTATCGCGGGGTGTTCATGAAGCCGTTGCCCAGCAGTGCTCTGAGCAAATCCGTTACAATATTATACACTATTCCTTTAAGATTAAATTTACTATTATCACATACTTCCATCTCCAATTTGGAATTCTGCCTTAAACTTTTCCGACTGTAAACAAATATGCACACATATGACATATCCCTTCCATTTCATGCTTCTTGATTTGATCACCCTACTAATACACACGGGGCGCCAGGATATGGAAGTCGGTATAGCGACTGACTAGGGGCTGGACGACCGAGGGTTAAGTTCGAGTCCCCGTAGGGTCTTGAATTTTTTTACTTAGGTTTAAATATTATCGCATCTCGCTCTCAAACATCCCCAATATGAAATTAAAATAAGATACAGAGGACCATCTCATCATATCTAGTTTATTTTCTTATGTGGCTTACATTCTGTTAAGACTCGGTACATTTCGGTCATACAAGACCATCATCAGAGGGTGTATCGTATTAAGGAATAACAACCAACAACATAAAATTAAAAAAAAAAAAAAGAGCAAAGTACGATCCGGGGATATTTCCTTTATTTGCGTTTGATTACAAGTTGCTAAAACTTCATAGTTCTCGGTCATACAGGGCGTGTACCATTTTAATATTGTAGTTATACGTGTATACGTACTGATAATGCTCTCTGATGTTATGGCCCAACTGCAATGTGGGCCACAACCGACGCACACAAGGCCATCACATGCCTGTTTCAATAAATTCCATTCACAGCCCGGCAGCATGGATACCAGACAATTAAAATAATTTGTTATTCAACCGACTGCATGCCATCCTTCAGGGAATTTAATTTCTTGCCCAGCTCCACCATTTCGAAATTTGCATGAGTCCTGCACCTTTCAGCATGTACCAGTTGAACAAATTCGTCCTTTACGACAACGAGAAACAGAATGAGAGTGTTTCCCGGACCAGGGGAGTTCCTGGTGCATAACTTGACTAACCAGTCCACCATATAAACTTAGAAGCCTACAGATATAAATATAAACATTTACGGTTATTCTAATTTACGGATTTAAGTTGATATGAATCTGTACGATATATCAAGGAAGAGGCTTCGATATCGATATGGATTCAGCGCACATATACACGTATGTGGCAACAGAGCGGGATAGCGCAGTCGGTATAGCGACTGACTACGGACTGGACGACTGAGGGATCGGAGTTAAATTCCAGGATTGGGTAAGGATTTTCTCTTCTACACGTCGTCTAGACCAGCTCTGGGGCCCACCCTGTCTCCTATCCAATGGAGTAGTTTTTAATTAGTTAAGCACATGGACAATTTTACTTTTTTACGTCAATATATCGGTAACTCTGTTTTATTTGAAAACGTCGAAATAATATTGAAGTTGTTTCAATTGTGACAGAAATATATATAAGTGTGCAATGCAAATGAAAGCAATATAAAATACAATATTTAAGATAAATACGTAATTTAAAATTCCTGGTACTCATTTCTGTTAGAGGCTGAGTCGACCCCAGGGCCATAGTGCGACTGGAAGGATTAGGTCAAGTGAAAAAATCCAATGACATCATCGGGACTTGAATCCGGGACCTTCCGGCTTGTAGCATAGCCCCTCAACCAACTACGCTACTGAGGAATTAATTAAATAATTTTCCTGGGTGTAAAGCGCGGCGGGCGCGTAGGGCTGACAACCTTACCGCCAACTGTGAGCCGATTGTTTAGATAATGTGGGACCCTCAACGTCTCACAGCCCTATGGGCCTTCACGGCCTCTTACAGAGATAGCTTTACTTTTCTTTTATTTAATTTAAAATATTTAAATTAAAAATGAAACATGCATTATAATTTAGATCTGCAATGATAATTTTTAACATAAATCCAGGCAGCACAGAGTATTCATGATTGAAATCAATTATTTCACGATTTAGAAACCTATAAAACCTATAAAATGATTTGACATCGATACGGAACTCAGCACTAACTGGCATGTCTCCTGTCATTAAGAAAGCCAGAGTGCTCTGACTACTGGCGGATTTTATATTTCTCTGCCTCATATCCCGCTCCTAAGTTCACGAGGAGTAAACAGTTCAACATCGTCAGCAAAGTGTTCAAGGATAAATATGTTGTCATTTCTCCGATCAGTCGCTTCGTGATCTAAGGAAAATTCAGGATAGATTTAATCGGAAATCGGACCGATCGTTTCTCTAAGGAGAACGTTGAAATCGAGTAGCTAGGGATCCTGCTTCGTATCCAGGAAATCTCGAAGTCAAATCTCAGCCTGGAAGCCGAATATCCTAAGGTGTTTCATGTATTGTGTGTCCCTGAATGCAAATGAATAACAAGACCGCCTCCTACATATCCTTACCAATCTAGGTCATATCTTCGATTCAAAGGAATCTACGAATTACGTAAGTCTCTTTCTGTGGGTTATTTTACGGCGTTACCAGTCTCTAGGACGAATAATGGGTTGCAAAGGATTTCGAAGGAAGCGGTCCTGGCCTATCAGAGACATTATCCCGGCGTTCTCCTGGATGGCCTGAGTAAAATCATGAAAAAGTCAGTCAGAAAACCCCGGCCGATACTCCCAAGCGGCACCGTCACGATAACCCGCTGGGTAAAACAGTCATAACATGGTCCCGTGTGCTGCAACTTGACGAAGTGTGCTTCCTATAGTTTCTAAGTCTATTTAAACAATAAAAGTAGGCTTATTAGATTATCTTGGTGCCTGAGTGTCTGTGTGCTTGTACGTGTATCAACAGCGCACTTCATAAACTCCTCTCAACAGAAATATCAGCATCAAAGCATATGAAACTTCTGAGCTAAAACCTTAATATTGCTTGGACGCCTGCACCAATCTTCATGAAACTTGGTATGTATATGAAGCCATCTCAACAGCGTCCCATCAGTAATATCAACACTGCGGCCTATCAAATTATTGATATAGTACACTGAACATTACTCTGATGCCTGAACAATTCGTCATGAAACTCATTACGTAATAAATAATTACAACACTGCGGCCTATCAAATTAGTGATATAGTAAACTGAACATTACTCTGATGCCTGAACAAATCGTCATGAAACTCATTACGTAATAAGCAATATCAACACTGCGGCCTATCGAAATGTGTTTTTTTTTTTTTGCGTCAGTATGCATATGTATTAGTTTTCCATTTTTATCAAATATTCAAACTGTTGTGAAAGTAAAGTATGCGATTAGTTCTTCCTAGAACTTGTTTTCTCTAAACTTCGTACTGTAATTTAAATGTTTATTAATGGAACAGTGTCTTGTGTTAGGAAAATAATTTTAAAAACGTAGGTAGTTCTCGGGGCCATGACACGGAAAGTGAAACTTTGACTACGAAGGAAGACGGAGGAATCCAATAAGAAATAACAGATTTCCATCACTACGGCCAATCAAAACAATCCATTTGCTTATTCGAGGCAATACCCTATTTTAAGATTACAATGATCTGGGTTGTAACGCGTGCAGTTCGGTAGAGTGTTCCTAACATCGCAGAGCTTGACGCTACCTTAATGCTGGTTTCCTGCTTGCCTTACTCTTCGACTCTCAAGACGGGCGCAATACGTGCCTCCGAAACATCGGTCAACAATCGAATTGCACGGTGCTACAGACTAGATTACTGCCCTCTTCAGAGTCACCGTAGTGATAAGCTGAAATCCATCTACAGCAGTCTGGCTTCTGAGCTAAGCAATGCTACTCTCTCGCACATTCTGCTGAAAAAGTCTGACGATGGCATCGCACTGACGCCGTAACACGCAACCTTCTGAATTATTACAAATGCAGTGGTTGTTTGCCTTAACTATTAACATACTGTCATGTGTCACGTGTCACAGTGACTCGGATTCTCTGCAGTACTCCTCATGGATTTATAATACGAGAACTATAACAGTTTCACTGAATTACACATTCCAAATATTACACATAAATAAAGTCTTCTAATCACACGTTAATTATTCATAGGCAGACTTCTAATTCTTCCGTACCGCTAGTTCCAATTCGCTCTCTGAACTTACAGCTCACGGCTCTCCTTATGTAGCCGCGGTGCGGACATGGATCAGCAGTAAATACATATCACGCGATCCAGTCAGCCTATTGGCGCGTCGGTCAGATCTACAGAAGACACATGTCACGTGATCGCAATCCACTGCTGTGACGTCACCGTGGACATGGAAAACACACTTTCCTCTATTGTTGCGCGTTGGACCGTGTTTACAGAGCTGTTGCCTGGCAACGCGTTGATCAGATCCGTTACATTATGTTTTACCTTAACCAACACAACGTAACGCAACAATTTAAATTCATAAACAGCTTATTTTAATACTGAAATGTAAATGTTTAAAGACAGGCATCATTTGTGAATTCCGTATGGTCGCTGACCTGATAAACGATTTAACTCGATTTGCGCGGTCGCCGGTCCACATCCAGTCAAGCCACTTCAGTGACTAGAATTGTCTTTCCTCTGTCCTCCTTGATGATTGCTATGGCTTATCGTAGCAATCAGTACAGTACAGAAGAGTGCAGTGCCTCAGTTCTCCAAGGACGAAGTTACTAAATCCGTATACGTGTTTAAACAGCCTCCAATGACAGCGTGTAATTACGTCACTACAGGAATCGACAATAGAAGCTGAGGACTTTCTGTCTACTATTCATTCCATCATCGCATTATCACTGAGTAAAACCGGAGGATGTACGTACACTGTCTTTCGCTAAGGGCAAATGTATAGGCGAACCCCAACTTACGAGCGTAATACTTTCTTTGAAAAGGGTTTGTAAGCTGAATGTTCGTAAGTTTAATTTATTTTTTCTTCTTAAGATATATCCTTTAATTTGTTAATGTTAATTCGTTAAAATGTTGTGTTCGTTAAATGAATTGGGATTCGCAATTTATTAGTGTGTGTAATGTTTCGTAAATACGAATTGTTCGTTTCTTGAAAGTTCGGGCTGATCCCCCGTCCAAAGAGGCCTACCGACTGTGCATAGATTAAGAAACTGAAAAAGCGGCCAAGGTCCCAAGGGCTGCAGAGCCATATAGAGACAGATAGACAGATAAACCATGGAACGTACTTCAGCAATCTGAATTATGAGCCGCCCTCCAAAACTGCCGCTTTGTCGTTAGCGTTACCGAAAGCGGTGCGCCAAAACCTTGATAACTTATCATCTCCACTCTCTATGCAGCCTACATTTCAGTGCATGTTTTCCTCGCTGTCAAATTTCTGTCCACATTTCAGTTTCAGAATGGTCTTGGGTCCCTTGAAGTGAATATTTCATTTATGGGTCCGATGGGGCTAATGCAGGTCAGTAACGCAGGTCCGGGAGCAACGCAACTCCCTTTCGCAACAGTCCTTCAACAGCGAAATTCAAAGCACAACTGCAGTCTGCAAAAAAACACGACCGTCTGACATGAACTCCATATTGCGGTCTATGCTGGGCTCTAGAACAGGGGCGGTTAAGCATGACCGCAGGTCTATTCCGGCCCGTTAACACTTCAAAACCGGCCGGCGGCAATATATTCAGGTTGTAATAAGACACGTTTTAAATACGTGATTTCCGTGAACATTTACATGATAATACTAATTTAATTATTAACAAGGTTAGAACTTTGTTGTGATAAATAGCACGTTTGGATTATATTTCGTTTTGTTAAGCTACAAAATTAATAACGCTTAACCATATATGACCTTAAGTTCATATAAGAACAATCTGCAAACAATTTAACATTTACAATTTTACATGAGTAAAGCTTAAGCAAGGGGATGGTATGGCCCTGAAGTCAAGACAATTGCCTACTGCTGCTCTAGAAGCTGCAAAAATGTCAGAATTACCAACTTATAACAGGTACAGTTAGGCCACGCCATAGCTCAAGAGGTTAGTCGCTGGCTTCCCACCGCGGCGGCCCGGGTTCGATCCCGGGTCTGGTCAAGTGGGATTTGTGGCGGACAAAGTGGCGCTGGGGCAGGTTTTCTCCGAGTACTTCGGTTTCCCCCACCAATCTTAATTCCACCAATTTCTCCAAAATCATCCTCACCTATCATCTGGGGCTGGTACAATAGGCCAGAAGTGGCCGCGGTACAAGGGACTTAGTCCCACCTCACTAGCAATAGTAAAAAAAATACAGTTTGAAACAGCATGGCATCGAAGCTAGTGCCTGTTAAACAATAATGTACTGCACAAGAGAAGTGCATTCTAAACTCATGAACTCATTTTCAGGATAGATTTTATTGTCCTCTGAATGAAGCAGAAGGAACACCCCAAACAGAGTAGATCTATTTCATGGACGTTGGCGTTTCGTTTCTTCCTAAACAAAACGTCAGGGCACTGGTTTACAAGCAAGAAAACACGAAATGAAATTTTTGAGCATCAGGCAACTGCGGCTGCTTCTCCTTCTTACTGCGATCCATTTTAGGTGGTCTAGTTGAACTCACGAGGAACCACTTACCTCTCTATTATTTTTTTATTGGTAGTGGGGTGGGACTAAGTCCCTTGTACTGCGGCCACTTCTGGCCTATTGTATCAGCCCCAGATGATAGGTGAGGGTGATTGTGGAGCAATCGGTGGAAAGAAGATTGGCAGGGGAAACCGAAGTACTCGGAGAAAACCTGCCCAGCGCCACTTTGCCCACCACATATCCCACTTGACCAGACCCGGGATCGAACCCGGGCCGCCGCAGTGGGAAACCAGCGACTAACCGCTTGAGCTATGGCTCGGCCCTTTCCTCTCTAACGAATGCGGGAGCGCGTCCTTACGAGAACATCACTGAACAAATCTAGGGGCCATGAATTGCCCTAGTTACAAAACGGAAAGTGTGTTTCAGAAAAGGTAAAAAGATAAAGTTGTCCCTGTGCCTCGCCATGATGACGTATGGGTAACAGAGGTATAGCTTCCACATTGCTGACCTCGGCACTAGATGGAGGCGAATGATCATCTTCACAGCCGGCCGCTTTACCCCCGGTAAAGATTCCCACGGCATATATTGGATAGGAGGCTGGGTGGGCCCCAGAGCCGGATTCGAGGCTGTAGAGAAAAGAAAAAACTCCTGCCCCTGTCGTGAATCGAACCCCGGTTGTTCAGCCCGTAGCCCATCGCTATTCCGACTGAGCTATGCGGTTCCCAAATGATTTCAGAAACTGTTTAAAATACAAGTACGCCATGTCACATATGAGACTATAACTTATATAAACTTAACTACAGCACGTAATCAAGGCATTCAGTAGGACGTTACGCCTAGTTATACTTCACGAATTCAAGCAAGAAGGGCAGATTACTCACATTAAACTACACGTATTTCTGCGACGCACGTGAATACTTGTGCAGGTTTCACATTTGTATGTCATAATTAGAAAATAATATGAATCATGAATACAGTGAATGGTTACGTAAAGTTGTCCCTGCGCACTACGCCATGAAGGCGTATAGGGGAGTGGATGTATAGATCCACATTTTCTTGACCTCGGCACTAGCTGGAGGTGTGGTCAGCTTCACGCCCTGCCACTTTAACCCCGGGGAAAGAGCCCCGGTACCCTTTGGATATGAAGTTGGGTGGACCCCAGAGCCGGTCTGGATGACGTGGGGAAGAGAAAATTCTTGATCCTACCGGGACTCGAACTCAACCCATAGCCAGTCGCTATACCTGCTCCTACAGTGAATGGTTAAAGCTTAAATATTCAAATTACAGACCTGTCAATTACAGAGTCTTTTTGATCCTATTAAAACGTATCTAAAATGTGTTTAAGCTTTACACAAACCTCTAGCCCACATTATCCAGTTTGGGCAAACGTCATATTTGATGAATATATACAGCGATTCAAAGCTCTAACACGATACTTACGGGGGTCCTTGTGCCCCTCCCCATTTTGTAGGTCGAGTGCGCAATTCGCTGGATAACTTTCCGGACATATGGACTGGACGTGGAGATGCGATCGCCTTGGTCTCCAAGTTCTCCTGATCTGACATTGCTAGACTTTTAATTTGGGGGATGCTTGAAGGGAGTTCGAGAGATCGACAATGTAATTATACGTACTGAGGTGACTGTTACAGACATTAGGACACTAGCTATCCTCAGGGGCTCAATTCGACGTCGCTGTGATGAGTGTTATCTGGAGGGGAATCACTCCGAATGCCTGTTGTGATGTACGCACATCCAGCACACGAGCAGAATGTATTCAAACCACGTACTATGAAGTGACGATTGAAAATGCTACAAAGGACAGAATTTTCCTTCTTCTTCTTCTACTACCTTGCCGGATTAAGCTCTCAGGCCCGTTCTCATTCAGCACTAATTCTGAAACTGTGAATCTTGTAGACACTCAGTAGGGCTCCTTGGACGGGGGGGGGNTTCTTTCTTTTTTCTCACTTCCTTTCTATATATGCAAACAAGGAGATCAGTCGACATGCTATGTCAAAAAGAACTGTTTCCATTTAACAACAACTAACAATTACAATTTCAGTTCGCATCGGTACAGGGTGTTCAATCAAGAAGGAAACTTCGCAGCACCGCTGACCGGGCCCAATATTCCTCACAGATTGCTGCTGTAACTCCCAATAACGGAATGAGTCATTTATCAGCGCTAATAACTCATTCTGCTATCAGCAGTTATAGCAAAAATATGTGAGGAATGTTGGGTCCGGTCAGCGGTGCTGCGAAGTTTCTTTCTTGATTGAACACCCTGTATATTTACTTTATTCGCTTACGGTTTCTAACGACGCTGTTAGTAACTCATGCTATATGGCGCAGATTGGGAGGATGATTAATGAACAATGGATTGTAAAGGATGTGGAAGGAAGCCCAATTTGAGATCCTACCTGAAACTTGCCTGGAGACTCTGAGAGAAGCCACAAAAATCTGTCAGCATAACCGGATTCCGGGTATCGGTCCTATACGTATAATCCATATTTCACACTCTGTCGAGTTTCTCAAAAATATTGGCAAACGGCATGAATTAGGTTCACGGCCAGCACATTTAAAGTCATGTTTAAAACACAGGTCGGTATGGTAAATATTTAATTAAGTAGGATTGAAAGTAGCTGTATGGTCCATCTGTAGTGAATTTCGTAGTTTTGCAACGGATCTATATCTGTAACAAACAGACATGACGCTCAATGACATAGTCAGTTTCGCAAATTAACTTCGCTGGGAACATATACATGCAGAGGACGCCTTTCCTGTCTTCTTTACAGGAATTTCCTTCTTGATTTATTTAATCCGTCTTGCAGTGCATACACTCATTTATCTCCTTCTCTCCCTCGCACTACATGTTTCGGCATAATAATGCCATCTTCAGGTGCTTACTTATCCACGTCAAACCAGTTCATTGCATGTCATGTTCACACATTAAAATAACTAAAATATGTATCTATCATATACATTGTCAAACGTTAAAAATATTAAAATTGTTCAGGATACCACATCGCTACGTCGCCCCTCACTACGTCAGTCACGCCCATTCTCCTTTGTTGGAGCACTCCTTCACTATCTTGTGTGTTGTGTTTTTGTTGTGTCGTGCTCCTGCGACTGCGTGTGTTATACTGTTGGGCTTCCTGGGTACCCAGTTATTTTAATATGAGAACAAGGCATGCAATGAACTAGTTTTGCGTGGATAAGTAAGCACCTGAAGATGGCATTATTATGCCGAAACATGTAGTGCGAGGGAGAGAAGGAGATAAATGAGTGTATGCACTGCAAGACGGATTAAATAAACCATGGACTTAAATCAGTGCAACAGGACGCTAAAATATAACATTAATTTCCTTCTTTGCGACCTCATACTTGGCTCGCCACTCAGGAGCCCCAGCGAAAGCTCTGGCGGTAACACTTCAGTGTTTTAGTTCTATGCTGAGCAATGACTACTGAAGCAGCATTTCACTTGGTACAGTGATAAGAAAAAACATATACTGAGTCCAAGAAACCCCTCATTCCTTACATGAACTGATTACGTACATGCATATATGTATTATAAATATATCTATTAGTGTACATACATACAGGCTGGTCTGGCAGTATTTTTTTGTTGCTAGTGGGGTGGGACTAAGTCCCTTGTACTGCGGCCACTTCTGGCCTATTGTACCAGCCCCAGATGATAGGTGAGGGTGATTGTGGAGCAACTGGTGGAATGAATACTGGCAGGGGAAACCGAAATACTCGGAGAAAACCTGCCCCAGCACCACTTTGTCCACCACAAATCACATTTGACCCGAACCGGGCCGCCGTGGTGGGAAGCCAACGACTAACCGCTTGAGCTATGGTGCGGCCTAGTCTGGAAGTAACTCTCTAGACTTATATTTCGGAGGTGCTAGGTTTGAATCTCGGCCGAACACGGACTACACTGAGATTTTCCTTGGATTTCCCCAGTTTCTCTGGACAAATACCGGGATAGTACCGCCACTAGGCCACGACAGCTTCCTTCCAAATCCTTTCCAATCCATCATTCATCTATCATCTGACGTCATACAGCCTCGATACTGAAAGCGTCGTTAAATAAACCATGTATTAAGACACTCAGTGTCTTCTAATTGGAAAGTCAAATTAGCACTGAATGCCAATTAACGACTATGCCCAATATGTAAATGTAACCTGCCTGTCATAGGTCTATTCAGCAGTTTCAAGTGTGAAACACGTTTATGCTGTACAGCCGACTAGCTACAAGACTAACTTGCTGGTCTATGTGGGAGGAGGAGGGGCTGTGGTATGTACTCGGTCGCTACTACAAAGTCTAACAGAATAATTATAATTCCAACCAGAGGTAGTGAACTTATTCGTAAGTCCTGAAATTTATATGAAAATGTAACTTGTATTCGTCTGGAGCCCGACTATCCTGAGATTTTTCGTGGCTCTCCTCAGTTTCCAGAAGGGAACTCCAGCACCTCAACTTAAAATTTGATCGCGACCGCTTCCTTCCGCATCCCTTCCAATCTGCTACTCACTGCCGTCAAACAATCGATTATACATATTCTGAGTTAATGACAGCGTCGTTAAATGTACTAAAACAAAAATAAATGCTGGCAGGTGTCCCAAAATTGCAAACAATAAAAGCTGGTAACTGTAACGACAATTATGACGGTAGAAGAGTGACATCCCGAAACGTCGGTACCATTAAGGGTACTGAAGACAATGGTGAATGTCTAATGTACACGTAAGTTACGGATATCTGCTCCAACATGCATATGAAGTTGTGAAGCTGTACGAGACAGGGACGAAGAGGCCGAAGGGTTAGAGTCCTTCAAATGGGCCCTAATTCAAGAGAATTAGACTGGATTCAACCCTGGCCTCCTAAACAGGTGAGAACATAGAAAGGCGAAAAGTGACAGTGACATATCAAGGACTAACTGCACGTGTGCCCAGTTTCTACAGTCCGCCTTCTGGCAGAATGCAGTTCCTTTATATCGTGATTTGAGAATAGAAAAAGAAAACCTGTACGCCTTGTGGACGTCCAGCGACGTGTTACAACATAAAGGTTGGACCGTTCGCTGCGATACGCTTGACTGCAGAAGTCGGTCCCGTTGTAATGCTTTGTCGCCCGGTCCTGCAGCTGAGAACTTCTTACAAATGAACCGAATTCAAATTTGTGTGCCCACATTTAGAGACGTATGGACGCTAACCTATTCAGAACAGTTTATACTGACCACGGTTCCTGGTTCAGAACTTGAAGTCCCGAAAAAAGCAGTGCTCTAAAGGAGTAGGTTTGAACGCACTGTTCCACCATAATTTAGGTTACCAATAGGATTTAGATTTTATACCATCAAACGAAATACGTACTTCCAATTTCTGTCAATCCACTCAGTCCACAATCAATCAAGACGGGATCGCCCACTCGGTATAGCGACGGGCTACGGGCAGGACGACCGGGGTTCAATTCCCTGAAGGGACAAGAGATTTTTCCCTTCTCCATAGCGTCCAGACCGGACCTGGGGCCCACCCAGCCTCCTATTCAATGGGTATCAGGGGCTCCTTCTAGAGTGCAAAGCGGCCGGGATGTGAAGCTGACCATTCACCTCCATCTAATGCCTAGGTCAAGAATGATGGATCTATATCTCGTCTCCACACACGTCTTCCTGGCAGGGTGCTTAATTAATTAAGCACAAGTATAACTTTACATTTCATCAGGCCAGAAGGCCTAACATAAATCAGATCGGGTAGAGGACCCAGAGTTAAATACGTTTAAGTATGCGATGGAAAATGCGTAAGCGATACGAATTCAATTTTCGTACAAGTCAAGACATAAAATTCTTGCACCAAACTGATACCTTAAACAATTACAGGAGCATTCCACACGGACGGTAGGCAAGGTTCATGTAAGTAGATTCTAAAGGGTTCTGACGATGGTGGATGACACACAGAATTATTGGATTTTAGACCTTTTCCATCATCCGAAATTCTAGGTAATAGAGGACACGACGTTTCGGAAACTTGATCTGCTTCCGTCTTCAGGTGAGAAAGGAAGAAGGGACACAACTGAGTAAGTGAATTCCTTTCTCACATGAAGACGGAAATAGATGCAGTTTCCGAAACGTCGTGTCCTCTATTACCTAGAATTCCGGACGATGGAAAAGGTCTAAAATCCAGTAATTCTGTGTGTCATCCAACATCGTCAGAACCCTTTAGAATCTACTTACTACCGTCCTCTATTACCTAGAATTCCGGATGATGGAAGAAGTCCAAAAACCCAGTAATTCTGAAGGTTCATATAAGCTATGAAGTAAGCGTAACAAACATTTCGTTCGGTTATAACAAATACGTCTGTTTTAAGTGTTGGTAAACGTATTCGTTGCTGGTCCTGGATGTTCTGGCGATTTCTGTCAATAGGTGTGCAGTATCGAGGGAGTATTTTCTTACGGATATTCCATTCTCTGTACCGATCTCAAATGTTTCTATATAACGTTTTTAAAATGGGGAAGCAATGCAAGGGGGCATGTACACTGCGGAGTAAATGACAGAAGGGGACACACGTAATGCAATGCACCTCGCTGTCCCCTTTAAGAGCGACGGGATACAGTGGGCAAGCACAGGCCTACAGCTGTGACTGTGATTTGCATTTCATTACAGCAGCCATGCAAAACAATGCTACCTGACTGATAGTACAACATCGCTAACACCAAAGCTCACCACTTGGCACAATTCTAAGCCAGTTCTATCCATCTCCAATTCTCAAAAGTTACCTTCTTACCGTTATGTTACTCTTCCATCGCGTTTCCTAATCACGTTCCCTGTCTCTCCCTATCAGCCAATTTCAAGGTCAACTCTATCTCCTAGACTTCATTACGTTCATAATCCTCGGCGACCTGTGTAACTCTCGTACGGAATCCACTCCGAGCCAAATATTCTTCAAGCACTTAGTTTAGACATTTTCAAGCGGTATTCTCTCATCAAGCCGGTCACGGTAGCCGAGCGGTCTAAGGCATGCACTGTCTTCGCTCGCTTGGAAACCGGGATCGTGGGTTCGAATCCAACTCAGGGCATGGATGTTTAGTTTGTGTGCGTACGTTTTTCTGTGTTTGTGTACAGGTAGAGGCCTTGCGACGAGCTGATCACCCGCCCAAGGAGTCATACCTAATGTGTAAGATCTAGAAAAACCGAAGTGAATGGAGAAGTTCATGGAGGTAGGCCTAGGCCCACTAGGCCGCAAAGAGCCCCCGTAACCACTGGATAGAAGGCTGGGTGGAAACAAGAGCCGGTGTGGAAGCTATGGAGAAGAGAAAAATCTCTTGCCCCTGCCGGGAATCGAACCCAGGCAGTCCAGCCCTTAATTCATAGCTATGCTGACTGAGCTACTCTGCCTTACTTAGGTACGCGTCTAACACCGTCTGTTGCTCACGCTCCATGGACGAGACGTCTGCAGAAAGCAGAAATCAAAGGGAGCAACACATTAACTGCAAAAGGTGCAGGTCAAAGATAAGCGATGGGAAATACGAAGCAGACATGCCCACCAGGAAACAGCAATAAAAGGGAACAGGAGGAGCAGAAGAAAATTTTAAATAAATAAAATTGTGAGTGGCTGCAGTGAGGTCGCCCATTAACGGAGTCTATAAGTACCCACACCCCTGGGTTACGTACGGCAAGAAGTATCATGGCAGTGGTTGCAGCTACACTGCGGGAAGGAGACAGTGTGACGCACTGTTATAACTCACACAATCCTTACCTCAGTAGACTCGGCCAAATTCACTGTGCATTCACGTACTAAAACACAGAGAGTACCTAACTTCTTCCTAAACCAATAAAGGCAAGGCTACTTCGATTAGAAAAACAATCAGAGGCCGTTTACGTTTTTTCCCCCTTGGCACTACAGCCCCGGTGGGTCTAGGCCTACCTCCATGAACTTCTCCGTTCACTTCGGTTTTTCTAGATCTTACACATTCGGTAGGACTCCTTGGGCGGGTGATCAGCTCGTCGCAAGGCCTCTATCTGTACACAAACACAGAGAGACGCACATAAACAAACTATACATTCATGCCCTCAGTGGGATTCGAACCCACAATCGCGGTTTCCAAGCGAGCGAAGACAGTTCATGCCTTAGACCGCTGGGCTACCGTGATCGGCCCCGTTTACGTTTAGCAACATATAAATTCAGTCACATAAATGTATCAAGATGCATATGGTACAGGACACATCTTAGTAACAACTGTTGCATAATGAAGCAACTGAGTTCGAAGGGCGTGGGCGTTAACCAACCGACGTAGTATCTTGACATGTAACTGGAAGAGCCGAGGAAATTAAGAAAATTCTCATTCACGGCAGAGACTCGAACTGAGCACCGCCTGAATACAAGTCTAGAGCGCTACCGCTACCCCAGTGGACCCACAAAGCGCACAAAGCACAAGATCTACAAAGAGAATATAAAATTACGTTTAGGCCTAAGGTTAAGGTTGCAGTCTTCTGAGATTTGGAGCCGTGTAGTTTAGAAGATAGGTATCAAGTTTTGGAATAACCTGCTGCGTCCATCTTGAAGTATCCTTCTGTCATCAATATGAAGGCAGGAAGTTCCTTCGGATATGTAGTACCCCTCTATCAAACTACACGGCGTCTCGTCCCAGAAGACTGTAATGTTAACGTTCGCGTCTAGGGTACCGGAAATGTAACGTCTACGTTGCTCTGCGCAGACAGGCTACAGCAAATCCAGAAAATGATCCCACATAGCTTGTGCCTCCTGCCGGCGCTTTAATGCGATTTCACCTATTTGGGGGGGGGGNGATATGGGTATTCTAACAGGTTCACACATTTTGAACACCCCCCTCCGAAAAAACAAACTCCGTGGCCTGTAGTCCGCAAGCGAACTATACCGACCGAGCAACCGCCGCTTGTCGGCGAAGTTAGTGCCAACTTCAGGGGATAGAGGGTGTCTCGTGGTCAGCGCAACGAATCCCTACTGACGTTAATTTCGGTTTTCTAGACCGAAGCCGCCATTTCCTTGAAACAGTTCCTCAATTATGCTCATGAGGCCGAGTGGACGCCGTTCCAGACCCACTACTTCTCGGAAAAAATCTGGTAGCCCCGGGAATCGAACCTGGACCTTTGGATTTGTAGCCAGGAACTCTGACCACTAGACACAGAGGCGGTTCTGGACCCTCACCCCTGATTATGAAAATGCGGTTTTTAGTAAGAGAAACAGAAACAGAGACGGCGCTGACTTGGAAATCAGCATGAAGGCCGAGTGAACACCGCGTTTTTGCGAGATTTATATAATGACAAACTCCAACAAAGCAAACAAAAATCTAAATTTATATTTACAAATTTACAAGACGAGGGATATGAAGGCAGGAGGGAGGTGGAAGCAAAGTCCGATCTGGACTTCATACAATATTTGTACGTCACATTTTTTTGCTCTTGTGAAAGTGGATGGAAGGAACGTGAGCAATCTCAATCGACAATTACACTTGAGTGCTTAAGGCTGAGAAGCAAAAAGAAGACAAAAACACAGGGACCGTTCACACTTCAGACGGTACCTCCGCTACAGCACATACTGTGCGACTTGGTACGAGGTTAAGCAAACAAGTTAGGAAATATATACATAGCGTTACAAAAAAGACGTGTTTAATCGCTTACTTCTGAGCAATGTTCTTACACCTGCAGTTAACTCTATTATAGTTCTGGCACTGAAAGAGGGCCGGAGTCTAGGAGTTGCGAAGGGTGGGGGTGCCGGAGGGGGCTGATACCAGGGAAAATTTGGAAGAAACCTCTGCGATCGAATGCTCTGACTGAATGTACCTGGCGTAATATAAGCCGTTCTACCATATCTTAAAGATTATTAAATGACATCGAAGAATTGTATGTACTTGTTCTTATATTTTTATTTGGTGCATCCGTTTATATATTTTTTATTGCTAGTGGGGTGGGACTAAATCCCTTGTGCTGCGGCCACTTCTGGCCTATTGTACCAGCCCCAGATGATAGGTGAGGGTGATTATGGAGCTATTGGTGGAATGAAGATTGGCAGGGGAACCGAAGTACTCGGAGAAAACCTGCCCCAGTGCCACTTTGTCCACCACAAATCCCATTTCACCAGACCCGGGCCGCCGCGGTGGGAAGCCAGCGACTAACCGCTTGAGCTATGGCGCGGCCCTCCGTTTATATAACTCACATATGAGTTAACCTGTATCATCTACTTCAACCGCTGCATTATTTTTATAATATTCTTAGTGGGGTGAGACCGAGTCCAGTTGTTACGGCGACAACTACTGGCCTATTGTACCAGCCACAGACGATAGATTACGGTGAATATGGAGCAAGTGGTGGGATGCAGATTGGCAGGGGAAACCGAAGTGCTCGAAAAAACCTGCTCCAGTGCCACTTTGTCGACTAAAAATCCCACATGACAACAGCCGGGCTGGAACCCGGACCGCCGCGGTGGGAAGCCAGAGACTAGCCGCCTGAGATATGACTTCTGCCATACAGCCTTTGACTGATTGCTTTTAATGCCATTTTGTTTTTGCTGCAACAGAACAGAAGCTATTTCGTGTGGATACAGTGGTGCCGTGTATCGGGAAATACTGTAGTGAGGACCATTTCCAGGTAACGGTTTAGTCCCCGAGCCCACTGATGCGAACGCCACTGCTTAGTTGTACCCATGTACATGCTCTCGCGTGTATCCCCTGTAACCATGTTAAGTAGGTCCCTTGTCACCAGGGCATGGAGCCTCCTCAGGTTGCAGGTGGAATAGAATATACTGAATAAACAGTTGTGGACAGACGACAAGGGGTGGTCCTCCAGATTGGGGGTTGAGTGTGGAGCTACCAACTCACAGTAAAAAATAATGTCGTTACAAAATATTACGAAGGGCCTCCAACTTGGAAGGGCCCTTTGGATAAAAGACCTAAGCTAAGGAAAATGGATGAATTGTGCAGAGTAGCCTGATTGTACTGAAACAAAAGCACCGCTTTAAAACAACGGCTGTTTATTTTATTTTAAAATACGCAATTGCCTTCTGATGGAGCACCGTCACCAGGCTGCTGCAGACGACGCTAAACTTCCATGTTCCGCGATTTCCTGAACCTACTCTCACTAGCGGCTTATCGCAATAAATGTTTCATTTTGGAAGAATAATTATGGACATTCTGTATATGCTCCTTGCTGCGGGTAACTTTACCCGAAGCAACTCTACAATGTCGTTTAAGAGAGAGAAATACGAAGTCCAGGAGTCGTCATGGCCCAGTAAGTACAGTCAGTGGCTATGGGCTGCAAAGCCGGGGTTCAATTCCCGCTCCACAGAATTCAGATCGGTTCTGGGGCCCACTGAGTCTCTTATCCAATGGGTACCGGAGATCTTTTCACGCAGGTTAAAGCAGCCGGCGCGTTAAACATCATTCAGTGAACTCTAGTGCCAAGGTTCATAATGCGTCGAGCTATACTTCTTCATATTTAAAAAATCCAGTATTAGACAATTCTGTAGCAAATCGACTACGGCACGGTAACATCCTTCGCTGAACCGAAACCAGGCAGGGTTCGAACCAGCTCTATCTGGGGACCAAACTAACACAGAAAATTTGGAAATGTCAATATGCACTTCAAATTGCTAACTAAGCATACCAGATATATTAATATGTATGAGAATCAGTGAAAACCTGCACAGCGCGAGCACACTCATTAAAGACGGTATATGAATCTTCTCCGTGCACTAACTTTCGCAACACGAAACTTAAAGCAAGGACGTTCATGGAAGCCGTTTCAAGAAAAGGCTACGTCCTATTACGAGTAAAATAAGCTGTACCGAAAAGGGAAGGTCAGAGAACTCTGGTGTTCACCTGGAGGAACTGAAACCTACAAGACTCGCGGTTTCAATCGACACTCTAGCTGGACACTCCAGCACTACTTTACCCTCTACATCTCAGTATTGGGCAAATCTCATTCGAGCATACGTTTTCTCTATGCCGTTTTCTAATAGATTTACTAAACATAATACAGTATCCTGTGCAGAACAACTGCTTCTGCTGCTGCTGCTAGTATTCAATTAAACACCACACCACGGAGAAATATGGAGGAGGAGTGGAGGTGGCCCCTCAGCCGATCTAGACGTTGTCAAGAAGAGAAAAATGTATTTCCCCTGCCAGGAACCGAGGGTCAGCCGTCCAGACGCCCAACCCCTAGCCCGTCACTACAACGACTGAGCTATCCTGATTCCAAAAATAAAATAAATATATATATGTTCAACTTATAAAATATTCCACATCACGTTTACAAAAATACGCTCATAAAAACATATAAAACGTGAAGCAAATACAAACTGAAAAAAAAAAATTTGTTTTACTAGAATGTTGTTAAGTTGCTGAATTGTAACAGCCACCGAATGTCCATAAAATATATTCACAAAAATACCGTTTTACAAGCTGTCAGAAACAAAAATTAAGGACAAAAGAAAATTATTTTTACCTAAGGATCTATACAAAAGAACAGAATTGTTATATCTGTAACAGCTACAGGATGCCTCAAACATTCTATACAGCTCGTCATGAAAAGGTAATCTAAAGTTTACGTCTAAGAGTCTGTCCAGAGTCTGTATGTACAAGTCTACCTTAGAATGCACAAAAAATAACGTTACTAAAACACGGTAAATTACAGGTCGGAAAAACGAATACGGGCAAGAATATTTACCTTCAGTAGCGTCCTTCATAAAAATATGAAAAGACTGAAGTTACAACATTCACCAAAGGAAGCATCAAAATATGTTAGCTTTCTAAACTTTCAATGAACAAAGAGAAGACAGTATGTTCCACAAAGAAATTAGAAAACTGTTCAGTCAGCTAGCGTGTGAATCAAAAAATATTTCCACAAAAACATAAACTATTGTTTAAGCTATAAAAATGAAGCAGAATACGGAAATATGAAGAGGCAGCAGACAATTCAGGCACTTAACAGATGTGCCTTCACATAAATGGGTGAGTTTTTGAAACTTAATACAAGAAGCCAGTGGGTGACATGCAAGTAACAGATTAAAATATGTCTTATGAAAATCAGTGCATTATAAATTTCTGAAATACATTACTACATGCTTCAACACTAAAAGTTCTTGCATTTTCCAGTATAAATCCCAAAGCAACGTTTGGCAAATGTGGACTCAAGTTGCAGAATACCTTTCCGCTTTTGTTTCAAGCAAAGAACAAATTGTATGAACGTCATGATGTGAAGCAACTGCGGAAGTTCTGGCCTACGGAAATGACGCAATTCGCAGGCGTTACAATACCTACGGCCACCAATTTTTTTAAATTATAGAACAGGTGGAGAACAACTGGATCCTTGCCTACATGAAACGAATAGGCGACAACAGACTACATCAGAGAGAACACAAACAACTGTTAGAATATAAACCCCGCCCACAAATTCCTGACACGTGAGAATAATACCGTAGGCCATAATTTAAGAGGGCTTCTAGGTTAGAGGCGATCAATAACACTGATTCCGTGAGGCGGGCATATTTTTCTACCAGGTGATTTAAGATGACCATTTTGAATTGCAAGATAATGACAGAGCCTCGTTTCATCGTGGTGGTCATGTTAACGATAGGGTTTTAAGATCGGAGCATTGGTCCGTCGCCCGCAGTGATGTGAGTACTATTGTAACATTCTTATCCAATCGACACGTGCTCTTTATGGACAACACTCACGTTCGTTCACTACGATAAAAGGACCCTCCGATTAAAATAAATCCCCGTTTGAAAGCATCTGAAGATCAAGTGTGTAAAAGATTGCTTCAGTAGGAATAATGACTAAATCATATCGAAGCACTTTAGTGACCTCCGTTTATTATTATTATTATTATTATTATTATTATTATTATTAGTATTATTATTATTATGGCTCTACAGCCCTTTGTTTGGCCTTGGCCGCTGTTTCAGTTTCTTAATCCTATACATAGTCGGTAGGACTCCTTGGACGGTCGATCAGACCGTCGCAAGGCCTATACATACACATAGAACAACACAAACACCGAAAAAACGCACATAGAAATCCATGCCTCAAGTGTGATTCGAACCAACGATCCCAGTGTTCGAGCGGGCGAAGACGATTCAGGCCCCTCATATTTTTTATTCGTAAAAAAATTAATTCGGAAACTAAATTTATACGTTTTATAAAATCTGAAGACAAAACAAGGAAAGAAGCATAGCTGAAATGTTCTAAAGCAGCAATTTTATGAGCAATACCAAATCTGTTACACGGAAGTAAATGTTGGCCAATTACAGCAAGAGATATTGTATAAGTAGACGCTTAAAGAAAGTTTGGCCTAAAACTACAAGAAACTAGAGTACAACAAGATTGAAGACTTTTTGTTATTATAAATCTTATAACGCAGAGATCGCGGGTTAGAATCCCGGTCACGGAGTTTGCTGTGCTGAGACTTCTCTTCCAGGCAAATCTAAGACAGTACCATAAACCGATCACAACCGCTCCCTGTAGATCCTTCCCAAAGCAACGTTGAGCTAACAAGTAGCCAAGCAGTTCCTTTAGTTTAAAACGACTCAAACTAAGAAACGTCACCAAATGCGTTCCTACAGGAACATACCATCGCTTGGCTTCAGAGCCATCTTTTGAATGTTCTGCATGTTTTTCGATGTTCCTAAGATTTGTAACGGAATGCAAGTATTGGAAGACTGTCACTGTATATCCTGTTACGGAGGAGTAAACACCTTTCTTCTTCAGTTCGCTGAGGAAGTACGAGTAGCTACTTGCCTCCACATATACACACACGTTTATAATTCTGTCTAACGTGGCACACACCTCGACGCTTCTTCAAACTCACATGGAGTTTGTTGTTCCTATCGTCAGCTTCCCTTGCTCCGAAAAGCGTTTTACCCTAGTTTTTAGTCCCACAACCACTGCGGTAAGATGAACACAAAGAAACGATTTATATGTACAATCTAGATGTAGAATCTAGATTCATACCCGGCTACATTGACAACTGCAGTTTCAATTTAATATATTGTCACGTGTTAGCTCAGTCGGTATAGCGACGGGCTGCGGGTTGGATGGCCCGGGTTCGATTTCCGATAGGGGCAAGAAATTTCCTTCCCCTTTCGTGGGGCCCACCAACTCTCATATGCAATGGGTATCGGGGGCTCTCTCCCCGGAAGTAAAGTGGCTGGGGTGTGCAGTCGATCACTCACCTGCAGCTAGTGAAGAAGCCAAAAATGGTGGGCTATACAACCATTCTCCCATACGTCTTCATGGGATAGTGTTTCACTAATTAAATGCAGTGACCTGTTAGTGACTGGACACGAGGTCTGAACTGACAACTGGATTTACTCAAATCTTATAACATGTAACTGCAAATAACTATAAGTGTCACTGATTTACATACTCTACAGATCGCTACAGCACACACAAAGTCTTCTGTCTGTTCCCTAGTCGTTGCTCCGTAGCGGTTCCTAACAATGCAACGCAAGACTGACTAGACTGATGCTGTTGGCCCTCACCATACAGCGTTGGCAGCGTAAAGCAAAGGTAACGTTGTCCCTGTGCTTAATTAATTAAGCACAGTCGCACTATGGCCCTGGGATCGACTCAGCCTCTAACAGAAGTGAGTACCAGGAATTAATTAAATAATTTTCCTGGGGGTAAAGCGCGGCCGGCGCGTAAGGCTGAAAACCTTGTCGCCATCTATGAGCCGTGAGTCTAAAAAATGTGGGAGCCTCAACGTCTCATAACCCTATGGGCCTCCACGGCCTGTTACAGGGATAGCTTTACTTACTTTACTACGCCATGAAGAGATGGAGGAGTGGAGGTATAGCGCCATCATTCTTGACCTCGGCATTAGATGAAGGTGAGTGGTCAGCTTCACGCCTCGGCCGCTTTACCCCGGTATCCATTGGATAACAGTCTGGCTGGGCCTCAGAGCCAGTCCGGACGCTGTGGAGATGAGAAAAATCTTTCCCTGCCGGGAATCGGGCTCGGGCCATCCGGCCCGTAATTATACCGACTGAGTTATCCGATCCGATTCGAACCCGATTCCCAGCGCATCTTTTTACATAGGTATACTTTTCTTCACCTTCAAGCACTACGTCTACCGAACTTTTGCGTCTCCTAATTGATCTGATCACCTCTTCCGAGGTCTGCCAATAATTTTGTCCTGATAGTCTGTACTGTATGATACGTTTATGTATTCTAGTTTCTTTCACTCTTTGTGAGTAGTCTAACCAATTATTTGCATATTTATTACTGTTTCTGTTTATACATATATATGTCTTAAAATTTATTCCTCTACATACAAAGTGTTGTATGATTGATTATTTCCATTAGGCAATTTCTGATTACCATAGCAACGAAATATCGAGCATTAACATATTGCATGAATATAAATTATTAGTAGATCATGGACGAGGGAGCAGTCTTTTGTTTCACTGTATCATATAAATTCGGAGAGTACTGATAATGTTTATGTGCATATGTGAAGTGCAATAAACTACATAAATAAGACAATTTATGATTGATTATTTGTGCGTGTTATTAGTGGGAGATGGCATTAAACGTCGGCCTCATCGCATCATTCGATAACATGTAGGACTGGAAATGAATACGGGAGAAAGCAGGGAAGTCAGCAGTACGAACATTTTTAGAACAAATTGTGAGATTTCACGATGAATTCACAACAGGAGTTACATTAGTCTGTGATATTGACTAGGAAAGCATACATTAGGAAGAACGGAGGAATGTAAAAGACAGAAACCTGACAGTCTGCTTCGGACATGCACATGTGTACAGTCACTTCAAGAATATGAAGTGCCTGACGTGCCAGCCCACGACATATGAGCCCCTTACAAAGTCGCAAAGCAATGAGCAAGAGGAATACCAACCTTGCTCAGCTACAGACTGACGAGCTATGAAGATAACACGCCACAATTTCACATTTTCCAAGACGAACTACTTCTCTTCAGGAAGCAATATCAGAGTGATACTGCATATAATACAATACAGAAGCAACTATATCCTTCTAAGCATAGTGCCAATAACAGCCACAGAGGAGCAGGGATAAAGCGCCACATATTGTTAACCATGGCATTAAGATCAACCTTCACGCCCTGACCACTTTACGACGATCAAAGTTCATGGTACTCAGTTAACAGAGGGCCGGATGGTTCCCAGAACTAGCCGGTCATTGTGACGTAAAAAGAATTATTCCCTTGCCGGGAACTGAACTCCGATCGAGTCCTGGAAATAACTGTAGCTTACTTCCCTCTTACTACAATTTGAATATTCGGTACGACAAGTACAAAAAAAAAAAAATTAGTATGCATGCGCAATGAACCCAATAAAACAATACAATTTGGGAGGCTGCAGGGTCGGTTTTACTGGCGTCAGGGATTTATGAGGAAGCCATTAAGGTGGCCTCAGGTTGCATGATATACATACCAAGTTTCACGACGAGTGTTTCAGGCATTCAAGTAAGATTAAAGTAATTACCTCAGTGTTGGCATTACTGATGGGAGGGATTTATGCAGTATGCCGTTGAGAGAGCCTAAGTGGTAAGATATATATATATACCACGTGCCATGACGATCAGTTCAGGCATTCAAATAATATTAAGGTTTAGAGACTGCAGTGTTGGTATTACTGATTGTACGGATTTGTAAAATTTCGCCGTTGCGATGATCTCAGGCGGCATGATATATATATACCAGGTTTCATGAAGATCAGTTCAGTCGTTCAGAAGTTGCCAGGGGGGATACATACACAGACACAATGGTAATCTCATATCCCCACAATCTTTTTCTTTTTTTCAAAATAAGGAACGTACAAAAGCAAAAACATCTCCCTGAACAAGATCGCGCCATTACGACTCACAGGAGGTACTACGGTAAAGCCCAATGTATCGTTAATCGCGGCAGTAGAAATAACAGATGGTCAGCTTCACGCTCAGACCGCTTGGCTCAAGAGAGCAAGAGTCATGCCCATTTAACCGTTTAATGAGCAGTAGTTACTACAAGTACCTGGGGTCAACTCAGCCTCTAACAGAAATGAGTACCAGAAATCTTCCGGGGGGTAAAAGGCAGCCTGCGCGTAAGGCTGACCTCACCGCCATCTGTGAGCAGACTGTTTAGAAAATGTGGGAGCCTCGACGTCTCACAACCCTGTGGGCCCCCACAGCCTGTTACAGAGACACCTTTACCTTTTTATCACCCGCTCTAACACTTCGCACTGTGCCAGCGAGGCGTTTATCTGTCTTTCATATGATTTTCAAAATAAACAGTGGGTATTTCCTTATACAACATTAACCGACTGGTATTCTTAATGGAGATGCAACACAATTTATTAAATATTATACTATCAAACTGAATTTCAGGTTCAAGTGATTAATACATTGCTGGGAGGATCGTAGAGACGGTCTGGCTGTGGTAGGGCAGAAAACAAATCCCTCCCTCTACCAGAAATCGAACCCCAGTCTAAAATTCCGAACACTACGAAAAGATAAAGTTCTCTCAGGGGAGACGTGGATGTACGTAATTCTCAACGCATTCTCAAGCGGGGCAGTGAATGTGGTTGATATCTCCTTCATATTCCAGACGTTTCATGAACCGAGTCCATATTAATCCTGTGCCTACCGCTGTTTCCACATGAATCCTAATAACATATATGGGTCATACAAGTAACGGACCAGTATTGCCCATTTGCATGTATCGTTTTGTACATCTGCCCTAATTAAGCACCACTTTTACATCCCTTCCCCCCATACGTATTGTGTGTGAAGTACGTGTATGACTTCTGACAATAAGGGAAGAACACAGATTAAAGAAGTTTGTTCAGGATGTGCACTAAGAGACAGGAAATGACTAAAGAATGGAGAAAAGTGTTAAAGAGGCGCTTCATAACGAGTACTCTTCGCCAAATATTATTGATAAACCAAATTATAATATTAATAGATGGGTGGGGCATGTAATACGCCGGGAACACGAGAAATGCGCACTGGAATTTGGTTGAAAAGACTGAAGAGAAGAACCACTTGGAAGAATTTAGCGTAAATGAGATAATAATACTGAAGTGGATCATCGGAAAATAGAGTGTGAAAGGGTAGAATGGATTCTTCTGGCTCAGGATAGGGTCCAGAAGAGGGATTGTAAGAACAAAAAAGTTTAATAAAATTTTTCTTATTCCCTGTTTAGCTGTTTGATTTAATATTCTATAACAAAAACCAACTTTAATTTTTCACCCTTTTCATAATGAAAGGCGAGAATTTCTCGAATAGGTAAGCAACTACTAGTTTTTTTTTTTTTTTTTTGAATTGTTTCATTTTGGTCCGTTACACTATTATACATAAAATCAATACAAAGTCCGTCGAGTGTAACAATGTTTTTTTCGGTCACTTCTTTCTCACTCTTGCCTTACATGTTTCGGTTTTAGTAAAACCATCTTCAGAGGCACATGGTACTAACAAGAAAACACTGGCGTTGTTTAACTGTACACAGTATATATGCTGTGTGGGCACTGCTACAAATGTCGATGTGTAAAAGCACAACACTAGCTTGGAGTACTGAATGCACGTACAGAATGCACGTTCAACCTTCGCATTCAATCCGAAGTTGCCCTCGCGTTAAAACATCACTATTAAAATATTTAAAAAATATTTAAAAGTTTAAGACTTTTGAAGTAAAATATAAAAATGTTAGGGTGTTGTGTACACAACACACAACGCACAGGAATAATCCAACTACAAGCCAATACAACCTCAAGACATCTCCCAACATCGGGATAAATTAAGAAGCAGCCTAACATTTTTATATTTTACTTCAAAAGTCTTAAACTTTTAAATATTTTTTAAATATTTTAATAGTGATGTTTTAACGCGAGGGCAACTTCGGATTGAATGCGAAGGTTGAACGTGCATTCTGTACGTGCATTCAGTACTCCAAGCTAGTGTTGTGCTTTTACACATCGATATTTGTGCAGTGCCCACATAGCATATATACTGTGTACAGTTAAACAACGCCAGTGTTTTCTTGTTAGTACCATGTGCCTCTGAAGATGGTTTTACTAAAACCGAAACATGTAAGGCAAGAGTGAGAAAGAAGTGACCTAAAAAAAACATTGTTACACTCGACGGACTTTGTATTGATTTTAACTACTAGTTTCTCAAGAAGGACTACACCAGTTTTTTTTTCCTTGGCACTACAGCCCCAGTGGGCCTAGGCCTAACTCCATGAACTTCTCCGTTCACTTCGGTTTTTCTAGGTCTTACACATTCGGTAGGACCCCTTGGGCGGGTGATCAGCTCGTCGCAAGGCCTCTACCTGTACACAAACACAGAAAAACGCACACACACACACTAAACATCAATGCCCTGAGTGGGATTCGAACCCACGATCCCGGCTTCCAAGCGAGCGAAAACAGTACATGCCTTAGCACGCTCGGCTACCGTGACCGGCGCACCATACAGTTAGTCAATAAGAAATAAGGTCCGTGTTTATGCTTCCTCGATACTAGCTTACGTCTGAAACTTTCCTTCCTATATTTTATAAAGTAAGTCCTCCCTCTGCTTAACTAATTAAGCATCACGCCATGAAAACACATGGGGGGAGTGAATTTATATATCACGTGTTCTTACTCTCGGCACGAGATGGAGGTGAGTGGTCAGCACCCCAGTGGGAAGGGCTCACTTGCCCTTACCGGGAATCGAACTCTGATTCCTTCCACCTCCAGGCAGTGGCCAATCGCTATACCGACTGAGTTATCCCGGATCGTTCTTATATTTTACGCGTTCAAGAAATAACGTACCTTAGGGATCGCCATTCGACTCAACTTTCCGCCCGTTGCTATGAGAGTTTAATTCTAATTTAATTCGCTTAGTGGGGGGTGGAGTCCAACTGGGTCCACTCGGCACGGCGGCCACTGATTGGCCTATTGTAGCCTGTCCCGGGTGATTATGATGATGGAGAATTTGGTGGAATGAAGATTGGCAGGGGAAACCGAAGTACTCGGAGAAAACCCACCCTAGTGCCACTTTGTCCACCACAAATCCCACTTGACCAGACCCCGGGATCGAACCCGGGTCGCCGCGGTGGGAAGGTAGCGACTAACCGCTTGGGCTATGGCTCGGCCCGCTGCTATGAGAGTTGCTTAAACACACTGTAATTGACAGGCACTAGTAATACTAGTGTATGATAGCAAATTCAACCTGTATAACTTCCATCCTTTTTCAAATCCATATAAAATCACTTTAGTTTTCGCATACGTTTGCACATGTCGGGTACACACGTACATCAACAAAATTAAGGGCATAACCTGAATTTCACCTTAGGCACCCAAGCCTTTAAATCCATTCGTCACGATGAACGAAATAATTATTCATAAAAACGATTATTGTGAAATTTTTAACCGGAGACAATGACGCCTTATTTCAGTGCTAAAGCGGCCAAAGCGTGAAAGTGACACCTCAACCTAACCCCAAATCACAGACTCCACGCCACCCGACACATTGGCGTACATATATACTCAGACAACTTAAAATTTAGTAGTTAAAATGGCTGTTATATAAAGTAGTGTACGAATTAACGTTTGAATAATGCACGGGCAGAAATCATTTTCAGCGGTGCAATCAAAAACGTAATTGCAACCGTACGTACTAATGCTGGCTCCGCTGAGGCCGAATGTATGCCGTATTAAACATAAAACTCCCTCTCAGGGTTGGGTCACATTCTGTTAATTACGAACCAGGAAACTCTACTCTCATATTTCGTTTCGGGAACATAACAAATGTGAATGTATAAAATATTATCCATAAAGGAAAGGTAACTTCTTCATTTCGTCTGAATTTTTTTTTTTAATCTCATAGTGGGGG
>NW_019738371.1:584643-588548 GCF_002891405.2 Cryptotermes secundus
CGGCACGGCGACCACTGATTGGCCTATTGTACCTGCCCCGGGTGATTATGATGATGGAGAATTTAGTGGAATGAAGATTGGCAGGGGAAACCGAAGTACTCGGAGAAAACCTATCCCAGCGCCTACAAACTTCTGTGTTGCGATCGAACTTAATGAAGGGTCTTAAATATCTGTAAAACATCTTACAAAATGTATAACTTCTGTTAATGAGATTGTCTTTTCACAGGATGTAAACAGTGAAATGACGGTCGATATAAATCTATTTTCATATTAATCTTTTTTAATATTCCAAGCATATTCCTGGTACTTAGGCTGCGTCGACCTCAGGGCCATATTGCGGCTGGAAGTATTAGGTCAATTGAAAAAATCCAATGACCTCATCGCGACTCGAACTCGCGACCTTCCGGCTTGCAGCATACATGTCATACATGTATTTGCAAATTTCTTACGAGATGCACGAATATCTCGTACCTATGTTATTATACCCTAACATGAAATGACAAAGCACCTAAGATGCAGCATTAGGTCAGTGTGCTTCGTTTATGGGTAAATTCCGTATGTTGTATATATAAATGCAACTGTCTGTAAATCAGCCGATATGCCCTATATGGCAAGGCGATATCAGGTTGGACAACGTCTTCGATGACGTAAAGTTAACATGCTTCAGCTTATATATATATACACACACAGATAGACAAATATATATATGTGTGTGTTTCATTAGATTCATAGAGATTTTCTCGAAACCACTATGGGATGACCCAGAACAAGATGATGCATCCACTGCTGGAACACATAAAGAAGCGAGAAAAGAGCTAACAAGAAATTGAGAAGGAAGGACTGGAAGACAGAAGAGACAGGAAATTTTTTGTCTATTAACCTACATAAAACAACAGCAACACAATTACAAGAGAAGGCAGAGGGGGTAGGAGGAGGAAGAGGAGGAGGAAGAAGAAGAAGAAGACAACTGATTTTAATGTGCGACATTGTAGGCCCGTGACTGGAGTGTTAAGACCTGACGCTGCTCTGAACGTTTGGCTTACACACCAGGCAGTCCTAATTTACGCTTGTTGGGATGGAGACTCCGTCACAGTAAGGCCAGTATTCACCTGATGGTGGTTTGGAAAGAAACAGAAGAATCACACGATAAAGGGTCTTGATAAATAGCAAATGATTCATCTAATTTTAATAAATGCGCACTTTCCTACTGTATGCTTCAATTGACATCAACTGTTGCCACATTACGCGGGTTCAAATACTCGGCGGAGGTCGTCGAATTTTTAAGGGCGGAAAAATTCAGGGAACAAGTTCTCCGGGAGGGACTTTAAGCCGTGGGTCCCGTGTCGTAGCTTTACGGCACGTAAAAGAATCTCATATCTCCAAAGGAGGTCACTGAGCCAAATTACGGACGTTTCCCGCCCAACAGCAGTCTCTAATACCTCTGGTAGATGGGGGAAGCAGTATAGATACCTCTCAGCTAGTAGAGGCCGATCTTGCTGGCTGGGCGGGACTGATGGTAAGCACCAGTACCGGTAGGATATAGAGACTGGTAGAAATCATAGAGGGAAGCACAATGGACCAATACAGGTCTAAGTGCATGGTGAAACCCACCCTCTCCAATAACTAACTAACTGTTGCCACAAAGAAAAGGGAGCTGAGAACATTACAAAATATACTGCACCTGAAGTTCTCACAGTAGTGGCTATGAAGAGTGGTCTTCGACGCTAACGATGGATGCAGAATTTTCCTCCGAAACGTCGGTGGACTTCCACAAGACTACTTGTCGTTATATCACAGATCATTTTCGAAGAATGCAAACGAAGAAGAGCCAACAGACAATAACATGTTCCCTTGAAGAACCAATTGATACTGCAGATGGCTGTAACAGTAACTTAGAAAGGTCCACCCTAACGCCCAGCTACAACAACAACCTACCGACTTTTTCAGTGCAATCAAGTGCATACACAGACACACACTATCAATCAACTGATGATTTTAAACAAATTTCTTAAGTATACTTCAATGTCATGCACTTTGTAAACCTGTTTGCGGAATTACTGTAGTGGACTCAGGCGCATTTCTTCTGTAAGTTTCGGATGAATCTTAACCTAATTTCAGCCAAAGTGTCAGGAACTCAGCAACGACGATTTTACGCGCAACCCAAACGACAATAAGAACAACAACCCCGACGTCCAGGCCGAATATCTAACACAACTACTTTGCATTCGGGAGGTCCCGCAATTGAATATCCTTACCGAGGTTTTCCTCAATCCCTCCAAGCCAATTCTGGGGCAGTATGTAGAATTCGACCACGACCGCTTCATTCCACAGGCTTCCTAATTCATTATTCATTAACCAGCCTATCCGTCTGCGCCGTAGAACGGCCCACAAATAATAAGAACAACGGTGGCAACACCGAGCAGGCGATAACTACCACAGAACCTATGCAGTGACTGCTGGGGAACCAGCTTTATATTCCGTGCAGGGATCAGGGATCTGGCCCTTCTCCACAACAGATACCGAGTCCCAGGGGCAAAGGGGTCGGGCATCGAAATTAACAATGCGTGGACTTATACCTCTAGTCCCCCATACGTCTTAATTAAGCACATGCACAATTCTATTATTATTCTTGTCTCATAACATGAAACCGTGACCACATAGAAGGTAAATGGGAGAAAAGTAATTAAACGGTTCACCTGTGAAGAGTTCTACGTTCTGGGATATAACGCTGTGTAGTCCGTTGAAAGTCAACCGACGTTTCAGAGGAACATGTCTTCGAAGAACAAGTCGAGCAAGAAACCAGCGTGAAGCTGGTCAGGAAGCAAGCGTTAGAATCGGCTTGCAGCTTGCTAGCTGCTTCATGCTGGTTTCTTGCTCGACTTGTTCTTCGACCCTGAAGATGGAGATGAGAGGTTCCTCAGAAACGTCGGTTTATTTTCAACGGACTACGCGGTGTTATATCCCAGAACATAGAACTCTTCATTACCACCGCTGTGAGAACCTCAAGTCATAAATTCACTTGTGGACACTGTTCCCACATACGGACTGCTACTGGTCAATTTTCTAATGTAAAAGCAAATTCGTACGAATGCCTTCTGGTAGATTTTAAGATATAACAACAGTCACTGTTTCTACTCTGAGTATACAACATTCACGACCGACACACAGAACCACTGTCTGTCCCCCCCCCCACTAAAACATCACATCATTACGTACTTACTTATGGATCTGAGCCCTTCTTGAGAAGCCGCCAATTGTGCAGCTACGCAAGAATTTCCCAGCATTTTATGGAACCCGAAGGTTCATTACCGTGTTCACAAAAGCGCTCCACTGATCCCTATCATGAGCCAGATCAATCCAATCCATACCATCCCATCCTATCTCTCTAAGATCCATTTTAATATTTCTCACCCACCTACGCCTTGGTCTTCCAAGTGGTCTCTTTCCTTCTGGCTTTGCCACGAATATCCTATATGCATTTCTCGTCTCCCCCATTCGTGCTACATGCCCTGCCCACCTCATCCTCCTTGACTTAATCATTATAATTATAATCACATCATTACAAACTGCAAATAAAGAGTGTGGCTCATGCCTCTGCCTGTACTCCGTAATTTTGAATTCACCTATAGTCAGCCTCTAACGACCAACCATCGTTCTCATTTCTGTTGTGGCAGAAGGAAATAGAGTTAATTACGTGTCCCGCCTCATGCGAGTAGGATAGCTATACACATTAACAGTCAAACCCAAGACGCAGTTCTCTACAAGACAGCTCAGTCTTCAGACCATGATGTGTAGCAGGCCTGATGTAGTGAGAAATAGCAATAATGCTGCTGCGAGAGCTCAGTTGGTATAGCGACGGGGCGGGCGGGCGGGCGGGCGGACGGACGGACGGGCGGGGGTTGATT
>NW_019738371.1:588585-608406 GCF_002891405.2 Cryptotermes secundus
ATTATTATTATTATTATTATTATAAAAATGTTGAACAATACGTACCCAGTCCAAAAGAATTTAATCTATCTGCATCCTAACCTGGTACCGAGGTTCGGTTTGAGTTTTGTATTTACAATCCAAACCATTCTAACTTACACCATACTATACCGTTCACCATAATATGTATGTAACATATATCAGATGGTAACAATTTATACAACAGGATTGGAGGGGGAAAAGCTAGACAGGAAAAGTGAGGTTCAGTATACTGCAAATTTCAACAGCAGAGACAAGGTACTATTCGCACATTGTGTGGAATGCAAGTGAAAGTTGACCGACCAAGCTGGCAATGCCTAGCACCTGCCTCACTTCTTTCAGCCCATAGCTGCAGTATTCCAGCTACCAAAACGTTCATCTCATAGCGACAGGTGCTCATAAACATATAAAGGCACATCACATCCTTCCAAGTTCAATGCAAACTGACAAGAAATCGTTCCTATACTGAAAACTGAAAATCTGCCACAGAACAATGAAAGTTGGTATCAACTGGAGATTGGAAACGTGATAATATGAGAGATAAGGAAAACATTGGAGATGTGAAATGACAGCCCCCGAAAAGCTAGAGCTACTTCTGCATTCAAAACCTGAATGCCAACGCACTATGCACTAAAAATGTACTTCCATATGGACACAGTTAACAGACGCCTTAACCTTATGTTTTTCTGTCACAGATTAGTGGGAATATAATCTTACCTGTCCGAGGTTCCTGAATCCGTACTTTCTTGCAACGCCATCTGCCGCATCCTGGCCACTTGGTATATACACAGCAAATTGATTCATGTACACCGGCGGCTGTCGACAAAGTCCGAATGACAGAAACGCCACCAACAAACACAGGCACGAAATACACCACCACTCCCACTGGAGTCTCATCTTGAACGATCTTCAGCAGTCTTCAGGCAATGCACCGTTGCCACACCCCCACGTACTTAATCTGTAATATCACATCAAATTAACATTTTGTACAGAATCTCTCAAAAAACAATTCTGAATACCCGGTACATGTCAACATTAAACCATTAGTGAAAGAGGGGGCGTTTCCCTTTTCCACAAACAAAAATATTATACGCTATCGTACGTACATAAATTTATTTCATGCCCAGCTAACCAACAGAGCAGAGGCTCATTAACTTTTTGTCCCTATTAGTACAACTTTCGCTTCCTTTACCAATATGAAATTGTCATGTAACAACCGATATTCAGACACTGAACAGAATACAGCTAGTTACCTTTTGTTATATTACTACATTGTTGTTTTATTGAAATTATGGACATACCGCCATGTTTATAATACATTCAAAATTATATACTTATTAAATAAGCAAACCTGTTCTGACAGAAGTTCTGCAACAAGTTTTGAGTGTTCTACTTTCGACTACAAGGAACACAGTGTTGACAAATTCATAACTACATGCGCAGACTTCTGTTACAGCAGCTAATTAAAACATTGCAACGTTATCTTTTTGTTCTTAACAACATGTTTGTATAATGTTTGCAAACATTCGTAACACACGCACACGAATATAACGTAAACTATTTCTGCCCGCCCTTTTCGCAACCAACACTACCCAAGTGTTGCACCTCACTATCCACCAAGGTGACGAACAAATGCCTGTGGCAGTGTTACTCAGGGTTGCCAATAGCACACATACTCCGCTAAATCCACATATATCGCTAATCTGAAATCACTATTGAGCACTGCGGCGCAGACTCAGTTTCAGGTTCTAAATGACGTGCTGGTCTAAAACATTCTATAACTGAAACAACTGGGACACAATGCATCTCCGAAAAAGTTGCAGAGTATGTCAAGCAATGAATATTTTTTGTAGTGATGGAAACTGGAACATTAACAATAAGGGGACCGTATGGGGAGTGTAAAAACGATATAACCTGCCATTTCACCAGCTTGTCTCACTTCGACCGTAAAGACGGTGGTCGAAAGTTCCACCGAAATGTTGGTACCTTTCCACCAGTTTACACGTCGTCACGTTCCAGAAGGTCGTGAAAACCTCAAAGCTCGCATATGGTGCACATTATTTTCAAGAACACGAAAATAAAATGTACTTATTTCATGACATCCGCGCCATATGTTGCTCACTGCCACTAAAATTTTAGGAAATTTGGGGAGATTTGGATTCATGTGAATGAATAGAATAGAAAAGTTGAACCTGGAAAATTTTTGTCCAGAAACCTCAAAGGAAGAGACCACTTAAGAGACATAAGGGAGGGACAATATAACAATTAGTCTAGAAAATCTGGAAGTGAAGGAATGGACCACATTCAACTGTGACTACAAAAATTTGGCGTACTTTTTTCTGGAATATGACACTATGTAGTTTGACAGACATGTACCGATGTTTCGGAGGAACCAGTTGCCTCGATCTTCTGTGCATGAATTCTGACGATGAAGGCGACAAGTTTCCTCTGAAACGCTGTACCCTATATTCCAAATTACAAAATGACACTTGACAGAAGATACAGTCAATTGGCCTTTGCCAGTATGATAATGAAGATGGCTAATTAATGCCGAAAATGACCCGGCCACGTCTACAAAGAAAAAATAGGAACTACAGATTCTACTGAGATATTTTATTTTCTAAAATCTTGTAAAGTTAGATAATATTTTTAGTCATTATGTGAAATAAGAATAAGGAGAAAAAATTGTCATAACCAAAATTTGTTGTCACTGATATGGACATACACATCTTGATTGCCCCGGGGCCCCCACAACTGTAAATCTGGCCTTGCCGAAACATGTTGGGCTGTATGACTATTTAATCGTTAAAACATTATACTACTGATGGCATACAACAACGTAAATAGTGTATCAGCAAAAATGATTTCTATTAAATTATAATACGAAATCCTCGCATTTCATTAAAACGAGAAATTCCTTGACTATCGAATTTACAAGGATCGCCCTCTGTTATGGAGTTATCTACATGTAAATAAAATAATGTCTAGTTGCTATGGTAAAACATTCTCCGTGGAAACAAATTTTTGAATGATACAAAATAGGGTAAGAGACGCTTAAGAGGAAAATGAGAGGCAGAAAAGTTTGGACTGCGTGGGTATACGAGGCCAGACAAGAAGGAAATACAGACATGGCGGTAAGTCAGAAGCCTGAGGTCAATAACATGGATGAAAAAAAAAAGGACTAGACGCAGAAAAATCAAATTAAGCACGAACACAATGTGTGCGGAAGAAAGAAGCCCGAAAAGAGCATAGAATATTATAAGACTATAGGCCAAGTAGTAATAGAAAGAACAACGAAAACTGGGAGGTAGAATTTGAAGCCAGTACATCCAACTAATTTTCTAATCTGTGAAGAAAATAAAATCATGCCCAAGACCATAACCTGAGATTGATGATTTGCATCAACAGCAGCCTAACATTTTCAAACCCTTCGAACTCAATGTCGATGCAAATAAAATGGGCGTCACACTTAGTAAAGAAATTTCCCCTATTCAGAACCATCGATCGATTTTGCAACAGATCAAATTTCTTACATTATTAGTTCGATGGATTCTCTTTCCTCTGTACGGAATAGCAGACCAGTACTACTTTTAGTACTACATTCTTAGATTATTGCGTAATCCTTTCTTCGTAGCCGAAAACAATGTCATTCGTTGTCTAAAAATGAATAGTCTTAATGAGATTTTTATTGGTTATTTCAAGACAATCTCAATATTGAGATTATACTGTCGGCTCTTAAAAAAGTGATACTCCCAAGAGAGAAGTAGATGTCAGTATTATCGATGGTAAATATTATCGGCGTTCTGTAATATAAATCAGTACTATTTCTAGTAGTAATAGAAATAAACACTAAAAAGGAAGTAAGTATAGCTATCCCTGTAGCCGGCTGTGAAGGCCCGTAGGGTTGTCAGACGTTGAGGGTCCCAAAATTTCGAGACAATCGGGTCATAGACGGCGGCAAGGCTGTCAGCCCTACGCGCCGGCCCCCCTTTCCCCCCCCCCCCCGGAAGATTCCTGGTACTCACTTTTCTTCAGTCTTTCGATGCAGTTATCGCTATAAAAAAGAAGTAAAGCTATACTTGTACCAGGCCGTGAAGGCCCATGGGGTTGTGAGACGTTGAGGGTCCCACA
This sequence comes from Cryptotermes secundus, assembly GCF_002891405.2. NCBI lineage: Eukaryota > Metazoa > Arthropoda > Insecta > Blattodea > Kalotermitidae > Cryptotermes > Cryptotermes secundus. The sequence continues at coordinate 592,735 of NW_019738371.1, forward strand.
CTATCTAGACAATCGGCTCAAAGATGGCGGTAAGGTTGTCAGTCTTACGCGCCGGCCGCGCTTTACTCCCCAGGAAAATTATTTAATTAATTCCTGGCACTCATTTCTTTTAGAGGCTGAGTCGACCCCAGGGCCACAGTGCAGCTGGAAGGATTAGGTCAATTGAAAAAAATATCCAATGACCTCATCGGGAATTGGACTAAGGAAAATTATTTAATAGAATTAAACATTAGAAAAGCGCACCTAAAGAGTTTCAGGATATACAGTATTTTACAAAATAAAGTGAAAGTATTAATTTTTATCTACTTTATATCTAATGATTTTAAGAGTTAGATAAAGAGCGTGGTTTCAATTCTACAGTACCAAAAATGGATCTAGAAATGTAATTGCGCGAACGTTACGGAAAGGTTACCCAAAAATAGATCCTTAATAAACTATAGGAAATAATCGATAAGGATTCACATCATTCAACCGTTCTAATGTCCACTAACCCATCACTAAATTCCCAGAGAAACCGAGGAAACTACATATGTAGTTAATTGAACCATCCTCGTGGCCGTTATCAACACACAGTAGAATTAAATTAGTTATAGTTTAATTATAATATCAGATATAATTAATTAAAGAAAATAACCATTGAATCACTTCTTTTATGTGATTCTTACAGGATTCGCTTAGTGAAGGAGGGGGGGGTGGAGTCCAGCTGGGTCCACTCGGCACGGCGGCCACTGAATGGCCTATTGTACCTGCCCCGGGTGATTATGATGATGGAGAATTTGATGGAATGAAGATTAGCACGGGAAACCGAAGTACTCGGAGAAAACCCGCCCCAGCGGCACTTTGTCCACCACAAATCCCACTTGACCACACCCGGGATCGAACCCGGGCCCCCGAGGTGGGAAGCCAGCGACTAACCGCTTTAGCTATGGCGAGGCCTTTGTTACAGGATACTGCAAAAACGAATTGCTTTGGTTTACTAAGATTATTATATATTTCTAGTACTAATGTTGGGGACACTGTTAGCTCTGCGATTGATCTCCCATCTTCTGGTAGCTACGCGAACTTCTACGCTCCGGAAATGAATGAAGTCTCCCATCATTCAGTGCGTGTTTTCTGTTTTTGGAGTAGAAGGCAATATGGTATGTTCTCGCACATTTACGGAAATGTTAGCAATAATCATCGTCTGCATGTGAAGGAAAATAAGGGGCATAATGACTCTAAAGATAACCTGTGATATTTCTATGTGTATGTATTTGAATATTTAGTATTTTTTTGTTACAGGGTCGTGTTAGGACAAAGACCGTGAAGAAAGCGGCTAGAGTAATAATAGAAAAGTATTATACTAGATTGACACTGGATTTTCACACTAATAAAAGAATATGTGAAGAAATCGCAATCATTCCGAGTAAGCCATTGAGGAATAAAATCGCAGGGTAAGTCAGTTACAGAAGAAGTTATAGCGCTTACGAAAAAGGGTTCCAAGCTGTGATGTGTTCAAAATCACTACTAAGCACTGGTAGTTGATATGTATTGTTATATATAGTAATCTTTCATGAAAATGCAGATTACTGTTTGAAAAATATGTAATATATGAAAGGTAAGGAGTGCAGTGGCCTCGCATGAAAACAAACAACAGTATGTGAAAAAGGATCGTCATAACAGAAGTTGATTGAGGATGTAATAAGCGTGTATTAATGAAAGTTCCATTATATCTGAATTTTATATATGTTGTAAGGGACAAACATGTTACCATGGTACGTCTGATTTTTCAGCAGTTCAAGTCAGTAAGGGAGTTATATTCAGGACATAGAACATGTGGATAGCACTGGCAGTACATTTATGAGAACGAACTCTCACAATTTTTGTTTTTATCTTTTTTTTTTTCCTCTCCTGCTACTGGTTTGTTTTCCATCTGCTACTTCTGTAACTTCACATTATTGTGCTATGTCCAGTCATACACCGTTTCACTGTAAATTTTCTCTTGTGGAAAACTGGAGGATGTTCTCTTGGAATTAACATTATAAAAGTATTAATACAGACATCCTATTGTTGGTTATCAGATTTGAGAGAAAATGGTTCGTTAGAAGAAATGCAGATATACCTTAGGCTGGAGTTCTGAAATAGTTTGCAGACATCCTATGTTAAAGATTTGAAATGAGACCTTCCAATTCTCCATAATCTGGGTCATGTTGCATGATAAATACTAACTACATGTTACACATCTACATCAGAATGCCATCAATACTTGTGGAATAGGTGCTCCCTTGTTTGTGACCTACTGCATAACTTAACTTTCATGAACCATGTTAGTGCTGCACAATTTATTGCTGTGGGAACCCAGAACTAATTTCACAGCCTTAACTCACACGAAAAAAAGTAAAGCTATCCCCATAACAGGCTGTGGAGGCCTGTAGAGTTGTGTGACATTTAGGCTGGCACATTTTCTAGACATAAGGCTCACAGATAATGGTGAGGTTGTCACCCTTGCACACTGACAGCCCTTTACTCGCCATAGCTCAAGCAGTTAGTCGCTGGCTTCCCACCGCTGAGGCCCAGGTCTGGTCAAGTGGGATTTGTGGTGAACAAAGTGGCACTGGGGCAGGTTTTCTCAGAGTACTTCGGTTTCCCTTGCCAATCTTTATTCCACCAGTTGCTCCACAATCACACTCACCAGTCATCTGGGGCTGGTACAATAGGCCAGAAGTGGCCGCAGTACAAGGGACTTAGTCCCACCCCAATAGCAATAAAAAGAAATAATACTCGCTCATGGAGCCGAGCCCTTCTGGAGGAGCCACCAATTCTGCAGCTACTCAAGAATATCCCAGCATTTTATGGAACCCAAAGGTTCATTACCATGTTCACAAGAGCCCTCCACTGGTGCCCTTTACTGCCAGGAAGAGAAGACTTATATATATATATATATATGAGGCTGTGTAATTTAGCAAGTGCAGATAGAAAGCTGATTTGTAGAAATTGGCTCTTTACAATTTCCTTGTAACAGAGCTCCTGCATCTTAGATGTAGATGCAGTTGAGAACGTCATTTTATAATATTCATGCTTTGGTGAGATGTAACTTATATTGCTGAGCTGCTATTGTACACACACTCCTGGGACACCTTCAAATATAATTCACTCTACTGTCCCTGCAAGTTCCCTTCACACAAAGGTGGAAGGACCGATGGGAAACTACTTTTTGTAAATCTGTAACTGAGTAACACAAGATTACGTCTTTTCCGCCTGAGTACACATTGAAAACTGTTTTTGGAAGGACACAGTCCAATGTAACCAGCTTCTGCAAACCATTACTTTCAAATATTACCTCCATTTGTGTTGCATGATTGGTTCTGTTCAAAATCTGGGGTTTACAACAATAATCAACTTTACTGATGAATTGCAGTTGTTAGGCAGTTGGAATCTTTGAATTCGTAACAAGTTCTTACTGCCCAAGCCACGAGGTAAAGCTTGTGTGGGTGACTTTATCAAATCCAGTTTCTTAACATTATCTGTTATGAGATTGGAGTACACACATAGTTTACTGTTGTGTTGAGGCACTATGCTACAAGCTGGAAGGTCACAGGATTAATTCTTGATGAGGTCATTGGATTTTTCAATTTGACTCAGCCACTGACAGAAATGAGTACTAGGAATCTTGCTTGGGGATAAAGGACGGCTGGCACGTAAGGCTGACAACCTCATCCCATCTGTGAGCTGTCTAGAAAATGTGGGAGTCTCGATGTCCCACAACCATATGGGCCTCTATGCCCTGTTACAGGGATACCTTTACCTTTTTAATGCTGAATGTCACATACTAGATTAGCACCAGAATGGATATAGATTACCATTTGTGTGTGGCTGTGCCATAGCTCAGGTTAGTCACCAGCTTCTCACCACAGCGGCCCATGTCAGGTCATGTAGGATTTGCCATGGACAAAGTGGCACTGAGGCAGGTTTACTCTGAGCACTTTGGTTTCCATTGCCAGTTCTCATTCCACCGACTGCTCCACACTCATCATCTTATCATCCAGCTCTGGTACATTAGGCCAGTTAATGGCCGCAGCACTGAGTTGACTGTCTCACCCCACCCCAAGAAACTAACTACACTATCATTTATTTCTAAGAATGGGACTGTGTTTCCATATTTTTCTTTACAATGTAAGTCTGAATCTTGATTAACATAATTGACAATCTTTATAAATGGTTCGTTATAACTTTACTGCTTGAGAACCTACTAGTTTAGCTGACTGCCCCTTGCCTGTGAAGTTAGGTCAAAGACTCGCTGTTGGTGTTTAACATAAGTTTTGAGTAGATTCTAAAGGGTTGTGACGATGGTGAATGACACAGCATTACTGGGTTTTTGGACTTTTTCATCATCCGGAATTGTAGGTAATAGAGGACACAACGTTTCAGAAAGTGGATGTTTCTGTCTTGAGGTGAGAAAGGAAGACACCTGCTCAGTTGGGCCCCTTAGAAAGAGCTAATCTCAATCAACATAGAATTCTGGACTATGGAAAAAGTCCAAAAACCCAGCAATTCTATAAGTTTTGAGGTTTTCTGTGTTGTGATTCCATGAGTCTTTTATTTGGATGCCAGTGTCTCAGAGGGACACATGATGACACAATCTGGTTATTTAAAGTCATAACTACATTTAGGGATAGCATGAAACTTTTTCTAAACTTTATGAATGTCTTTCTTTAGGCCTGCCAGTTCTCCAGGATTATATTCATATATTTGATTTGGTAAATGTAATCCTGTACCTTGAAAATTGTATTTTCTGTTACTGGGAGAAACTGTAGAATCTGTTCAGCTGCCCTGATTCATCCTGTTTAGTTCCCTTTCTTTTACCCTCATTATTAGAACTAACCATGCATGCACCATGGCCTTACCAGCTCTGTTTGATCAAAAGGTACCAAGTTTTGGAGGTGAATCATAGTAACTGAAGTTCAAATTGTAGTGTGGCATGATGTTTGTATATTCAGTTTGTGAGTTTAGTAAGTTATTTAACAGTCACTGTGGGACAAACATGCAAATGAGGCATATTGCTTGCATTATTGCACTGTTCAACAGTCCTGACATTAAGAACTGAACCAAAACTGATAACACATACTGTCTGCTATATGTAGTGTGAATTTCAAATTGACTTCTGTAAATTGAGCTATTGAGAGTGGTATGGAGACAGAAGGGAGGTGAGTGACTAAATGATTGACATTTGTACCATCCAACAGCCACACATAACCTAACATAATGACTTGTAGATTAACATATAAATTAATGTACCATGATCAAATCACATCTGTTAAGTATTTGGTTATGAGTATATCAGTTTTGTCACCATTAAGTAATCAAAAGAGGCAATGCAGAATATGTTTGTTTGTTTGTTTGTTTGTGTGTTTTTTTTTTAAGCTACAAGCCCAAACTGGGTGTCAAAACACTTCTAGTCCTGACTGTCTTAAGTCATGAAGTACGATATTTAGATACCCTGATTCCTGCAGCATCACATGACATAAACAAAGATGTTCATGCACAGGAGATCAGGGTTTATGTATCTGCATTACTTAGTTATATTTCTCCCCCCTGCTCCTGTCCACTGACCACTCACCTCACCATGCTAGTCTTCTGACATTCTTCCATGGAATTTAATCTTGTAGTTCTGTTGACAGATATTCTGTTTTAAGTTCATCTCCTTGTCAGTAAAGTGTTCATCCTTAAACTCTGTTTACCCGTTATACAGAGGTTCATCATTGTTTTAAAGTAGGAAATTGGAGCTTTATATTTCTTCAAATGTTTGTGATATTTTTAAGACATTCCAGTTTGCCTTCACTTGCCATAACTGTAACCACTTCACTTTTATGAGTGATTTAATCACCTTCAGCAGCATAAAGTGTATTAAGTCACTGTGAGTAAAGCTCAGTTTTGCAGTCTTCTGAGATAACTGAACAGATAAAGTGACAACAGGAACAAAGTAACAGAAGTCAAATTTAACATTAAACAGAAAAGCTTAGGAGAGGTCAGTTAATGTGTGTAGCACAGTATAGTAATTCCACAGTTAATGCAGCGAGATACTAAGACATACACATAGTAACAAGATATGTTTGTCACATTTCAGGTTAATTAATGTATACTATTTTACTGTGTATTGCAATTAAAATCAAGCTCTTAAAGTTAATTTTAATTAGTACTAATAGCATTTGACTGAAGGGAAGGGACATTTATTGGTAGAGAGATTGGAGGGGGGGGGTGATTTATGTACCTAGTTGAATTAGTTATTTCTGTTGTTCAGTACATGTCTCCAGTCCTGTTGATATCTTTTGCTTGTGGCCTTAAATTATTGTGACAGGTTCTTTTTCTAGAAATTATTTTGGTTGTGTGCTCTTGGTGTAAATCTGGTTTGAAACAATTATGTTTTGTTTTAAATGTTTTGCATCAGTCTGCCCAGTTTCAGTAATTTTTATTAGTGTTGTCAGATTCATTAATGTGATGCTGAAAGAGATTAATATATTATAGGTGAAAATCTGTATGAGTCACGTTGCTGTTTTCAGACTGAAAATTGCAATTAAAATTGTTACCTGTACAAAATAGTATACAGCATGGGACTTTGTGCATTCAGGATTGTATGGGAATAATGAATGAGGTTAATGGACATAGTGTTCTTGATTGATGCACTATGCTACAAGCCAGGAGGTCCTTCATGGCCTGCTTTTAATTTGCTTAGTCAAGCTGGGTCCACTCGACACGGCAGCCACTGATTGGCCTATTGTACCTGCCCCGGGTGATTATGATGGAGTATGGAATGAATGTTGGCATGGGAAACTGAAGTACACGGAGAAAACCCGCTCCAGCGCCACTTTATCTACCACAAATCCCACTTGACCAGACCCGGGATGGAACCCAGGCTGTCATGGTGGGAAACCAGTGACTAACCGCTTGAGCTGTGTCATGGCCCTTTCATAGCCTGTTACAGGGATATCTTTACTTTTTTTTTCTTCTTTTTAAATATTTGATTATTGTAAGTTGTTGTCAGCACACAATACTATATTTATTCTGCCCTTATGTAATGGAAAGTTTATGCCCATAATTTTATTAGTTAAATTTAACTTCATTCATCCTAGTCCCTCACTAGTAAGAGTATGAAAGATTATTAACACCATCCAGTGTGATTGATACAAGGTGTGTTATTTAATCTTTCATCCTTTACATGTTTTGGTCTGAGTGACCATCTTTAGAAGGACATTATCAATATATATGGAAACTACATTTCACATCAACCTCGTCTTCTCACATGCTGACTTTCTACTGACAACTCAACACTCGCACTCACCTACCAACTACTTCAATCCACTCCACTGCCAACTTAATTGTAATTGCCTCGAAGATAAACTCCTCAGCGCAGACACATCAAAAACACCACTCTTCCATTGTGTGCAGGTCCCTTTTCACGGGAATGTGTTTACTGAGCTGTTGCTTAGAAACTGGTTGCATAACCCCATTCTGTTGTGTGCATATATGTTGCATGTATTACCTAGCAATGGCCACTGTTTACAGAGCCACCACATAGCATTGGGTCTATATGGCACAATATATAATGGAGAGATACAGACACCAGTTGTTATAGTTGAGTGGGCAGCATTCATGCTTCATATTCAAGAGGCCCTGTGTTCAAATCTTGACATGGAGACTTGCTGTTCTAATGGGCGGGGGGTCCTGAGGCAGGTGTCAGGATAGGACCAAGAATTTGGCCATGGCTGCTTCCTTCTCCATCCTTTGTAATTCATTATTCATCACTCCTGTCATTTGATGCTATATAATTTTAAGTACCAGTAGTACCATTAAGCAAACAATAAATAAATATGTATATACAGGGAGTTGAATGAATGTATACGGGGTGGGCCTTCTCAGCCCTTGCACCACGACCTACAGCGATCTATTGTGCTTTATACAGGGAGTTAGTATAGTGACAGGCTACTGGCTGCACAGACAAGGAATTTGGTTTTGATTCTTGGTAGGAGCAAGAGCCTTTTCTTCTGTGTCCATACTGGCTCTTGGGGCCTACCCAGCCTCCTGTCCAGTGGGTACCAGAGCTATTTCCATGCTTGCATATGTGAGATTTCAGAATATTTTTTCTAAGTAATTCAAATTGCAGTTTCCTAAAAAATGATGTTGATATACACAGTACACCGGAGAAGTTCATGGAGGTAGGCCTAGGCCCACTGGGGCTGTAGTGCCAAGGAAAAAAAAATACACAGTACACTCCAGAACTCAGGTGGCCGTTAAATTCTGTAAATATAACGTACTATTTTTGCTTAAAATTATTTTATACCAGATATTTTTAACATTGAAGACACTGCAAGCTTGTCTCTAATGGTCAGGTCATTGTAAGTTGCCTTCATTGTCAATAAATGCATTGAATCAAGACAGTAGTGCCATCACGTTTCTATTAGATATCAAGCAGTGCGTGTCCTTGTTTTGGAACTAAAGTTTTGTTCTAAGTTTGATGTACGGATTTTGTAATGTTTCTCCATTCCTCCCACTCATTGTGACAGTGTGATTAAATTATTAACTCACTTGTACATACTGAAGTTAAGTATTTTCATGCTGTTTATAGTTTATCATATTTTGTACTACATGCAGGTCAGAGATACACTGAGCTGTGATAGGAAGTATTGTTGAAAAAAATGACTTTGTTATTTATGCTTTTTATAGTAAAACTGGTAGATTTGGATGGTAACTACTTGTACATTATTGAAAGTGTATTGCGATGCATCTTATTTTCATACAAGGAAGAGTATTCCAATTCAAATAATATACAAGGGTTGGATAAAAAGTAGTGGCAACACTGCTATAACATGGCAGATTTGCATCAGGTGGCACTAGCACCGTCTGTAGCTGATAGCAGAAGTTCAGTTGAAGTGGTGCAGTGAGTGGCTCTGATTGTTTCATTGAGTTGTGTTTTGTGTCTTGAAGTGCAGGAGCCCAGTTCAAGTGCCCTAACAACATGTTTACAAAACAAGAATAACACTCCTGGATAAAAATTGAAGTTGCACGAGGTCGTAGTGCACAAAACTGTTATCAGGGACTGCAAGAAGCATGTGATAATGTTTTGCCATATCACACAGTGGCAAGATGGGTGTAATTGTTCTGTGAAGGGTTGGATGCCATTCAGGACAAGCCCATGTTGACAACCACACAATTCAGCTTCTTGCTTCTTTTCTGGATGTCGACCGTCAATGGGCTGCGCGGGAGTTAGCTGCTGAGGTAGGTGTACGTCACAAAACTGTGTTCCACATTCTGCACGATATTGTTGGATGCCGCAAAATTGCAGCGTGTTGGGTACCCCTTACAATGTCTGAGGTGCAACAATGGCCATGTTATGCAATTGCACGGGACTTGTTGGACCGGTACCAGAGGGAAGGTGACGACTTCCTTGGAAGGATCGTCACTCTGGATGAAACTTGGGCTCACTCATATGAACCGCATTTGAAGCAACAATCAAATGAATGGAAGCATCCCGGCTCTCCTCGTCCAAAGAAAGTGCGCCCTACACAGAGTAATGTGAAGGTGATATTCATTGTGGCATATGACATTCATGGAGTGATACTGCACCACACTGTACCTCAACGACAGGCAGTAAATGCTGCCTACTACTGCAGTTTCATGCGTAATCATCTTTGTCCAGCACTCAGGAGGAAGCGACGACACTTGTTGGCAACGAACCCCATCATCCTTCAAGACAGTGCAAGGGCTCCATACTACTGACGCTATCAAGGCTCTTCGCCACTGGTGATGGGAGATACTGCAACATCCGCCATACTCACCCGATATGAGTCAGTGCAATTATGATATCTTTACCAAAATGAAAGAACCATTGCGAGGGACACGTTACAACACAAGAGAGGAGATTATTCATGCTGTAGGGTGGTCACTGCTGGACATCAACAGAAGTGGACGCACTGATGGTGTACGACACCTTCCACAAATTTGGCAGGTGGTGGTACACATGGGGGGCAATTATATTGAAGGAATGTAAGTGTGTTTACCTCAGGTAATAAAGTTAATTCAGAACTATAGAGGTGTTGCCACTACTTTTTATCTGACCTTTGAATGTGCAGTATTTTCATGTCACTGTGTAAAAAATGGAATGAAAGAAATGTAGTTTGGACATGTAAGTGTTGGAATACCAAATTCAGAATTGTGGGCCAGTTACCGAAACAGTAATGCCAGAAATCTTCAGGCAGTCTTGGCCAAGGTATAATGGCCTTTGACGCATCATGAAAGGTGCACATGTGAAACTTCAGTAGCACAAACTGTAAATGTGTTTTTTTTTTTTCCCCTTGTTATCATGGTTACAAAAAGTAACACTTTCAAACCAATCATTTTTGGTCAACGCATTGTACTGTAAATGGAAATAAGGAGCAGTATTGTATGTTAGTCAGGAAGTTGGTCCAGAAGAAGGAGAAAACTAAGTACATGTTAATGTTCCACCTGAATGAAGGACAGAATTATATCAAGGTAGCTAACAAATTCTTTGAATATGCGGCACAATTCAAATGTTTGAGAATAACAGGAACAAATCAAAATTGCATGCATGAAATTATGGGTGCTTCATACTCTGTAGGTTGCCCATCAAGAAGGATGCAATTGGTAGGGCATGTAGCGTGTTTGGGGACCTGTGAAATCTATATGCAATTGTAATCTGAAAACTTGAATGGAGTAGACCATTTGGATGAATGTGTGTATATCTAATGTTTTCACACAGTGTCTTTCTGCTAACATGTGAGGTCCTAAAATTTGTTACAAACCAGCCAACCTTAGCTATCAGTTTTCTTTTTCTCCAGAACATTGCCCACACTAGAGAATTACAATTTTCACTTTCCTGTCTAGGCACATATTTACTTTTAAACATTAATTTTCTGATGATTCATTTCACATATATTTTGTAGATTTGTTACTCACCTCATGAAGCGCCTGCGACATAGCCAGGTCCGTGGTATTTCCATCAAACTGCAAGAAGAGGAGAGGGAACGCCGTGATAACTACGTTCCAGAAGTGTCTGCCCTGGAACATGACATCATTGAGGTGGACCCTGAAACAAAGGAGATGCTGAAGATGCTGGTAATGACCTTCACAGTTAACATTTTAGTCCATTATTTGGCAGTAAATGTAATTATATTTTATACTAATTATTGTCTATTTTGTTTTCAGGAGTTCAATAACATTGTTGGACTTCAGCTTACACAACCTGCTACACAGTCTTTTGGGCGTCGTCCGTAAATGTTTCAGTTTTGTGTATTATAAATAAAGTATAAGCTGGTTCCAAAGACTGTATTATTTACTTCACATTGAGTTTACTCCCATATTTCCCAGAAAATCATCTGTGATTTCAGCATTTTCCCAATAAAAATCCAAGATACTTTACAAGTAATATTTGAAGCATTGTTACTTCTTAGGCAGATTGGTGTAATTGTGGTAGGTTCATAGATATGATGGCAGAAATGGTAAAACTGGTTACTGGGTTGGGACCAAAATGTGACAGTGCTAACCAAAACGGTTTAAGCAGGTTATGTTAGGAGAAGTTGGAGGATGTCAAAATGTCCTGGGAAAGAAGTAAAGGCATATTTGGGGTACGTAATCGTAGATGTGTTACAGCGGTCGGCAAACTTACATTAAAATCCGGACGAATACTTGTAAGTATGAGGATGAGACAAGGCCCATAACAAAACCAGAGATCGAAAGCTCATAGACCCTAAAAAGTGTTCACGTAATTGTTCTACGGAACTTTTTGTATCGATTTATTTGTAAGTTCATTCATGTACTTGTGTGAATTGTATAGATCTCATAATTTCACTTTATTCGTCATTACTTGTTATGGATCATTAGTTCGCATACACTTTGTTCAAAAAACTGCCGAGACTTACTCATGTAACAGATTTTGGCAGCGCGCAAGGATACAAACAGGTTACTGAGCCAGAGTATTGTGACCCGTAGTTGGGTCTAGATTGGATGGGGAGTGGGATGTTATAGTGATATCGTGTCCTTGTGATATATAAAGTAATTTAAATCTGGTAAGAAAGTTTGTGTATTTATAGTTGAGAATAGAAATGGAGTGTCCGCATCTTGCAGTAAGTGTAAAAATACAAAATAATCTCCGCAAAGAAAGCACCGATGTCACAAAGGAATGGCATTGCGCAGGTAAGTGTAGACCCAATGGAAAAGTGTTCTTCGTACATTCAGGGATTTTTTTCATAATACTTGCAATGCATTTTCTTACAAGTGAGTGTTTTTTTTATTTCTTCAGAGATTTGACGTAGTAATTGCAGATGAACTGATGTTCACTTGACAGGATGAGATTATTCAGTGATGAAAATATAATCAGTGAGCCAATTTGCATTGTTGTATTATCGAAATGATTTAAAAATCACAATGCCTTTATGATCCATTTTAACACCCTAATATAATATCGTCGTTAAGACCGAAAAGAAGCTCCCATAACCTAACCTAGTCCTTATTTGTGTGTCAGAGGAGGTTCTTGTCCACATGATTTTATTCAGTTTTGGCATAATATGGTGAAGGATAATGTCTATAATGTGCAAACATGGTAGAGTTTTTCTTTGCATGCTCATATGTGGCTCAACTGTCGTATATTTTCCAGTAGTATGGTATAGTTTAGTCTCTCTCTTCCCTATCAGCTGTTCTTGTGAACCCAGTGAACGTTTATTGATTTTTTGTTTCAAGTAGAAGTCCAGCATGTACGTTTCAGGGACCGATATATTGCGTGTTATTAATATTGCGAAGGTAATGGAAGATGCCCCACAATTGTATATGACCAAAGGGGATGAGAATGTCAGAATCTGAATTACTGAAAGCTTTTCAGTGCCCCTTAAAGAGCTCTGTTTCTGTTATATGACCTGAACATTGACTCTTCTGTACTAAAAGTGCAGTTGGCATGGTTGTACAAAACAAATATATAGTTGTAAATTAGCACATATTTAAAATGACACAGCACTTAAGTTATTAAAAAGTTCTTAAGAAAATAATTAGCTGACTATCCAAAGAATAAACATCATCAAGTTTAGTTACAGTAAGGAAAATACTTTGTGGTTTCTGTCATAATTCATATAAATATCTAAGATTTAATAGTATGGTAAACTGAAAATTTACATTTCTGGTCTATTTTATTAATAGGTAATATGAATGCTAGTGATTTTGCATTAATATAAATCATTGCTGCTGAGGAATAAGAAGTTAATTTTCAACTCCATCGTTAATCATTTATGATATTCATGATTTATGTTTGCATTTTCATTTCAACTATGCACATGTGAACATGGTAATGAACCTCAATTTAAATAAGAAGTGAGGGATTTCTTGTAGCTGAGTGATTTTCAGCTTCTCAAGAAGGACTCTGGTCCATGTAGTTAGTTAAGTAGAAGTTGTATTAATTTCAGGGTTCTGTGTTGTGTCATATGTTTAGTTTTTGTATTGCAAACTCACCTAATCATTTTCAAGATGTAAGATTTGAGGTTTTCATGCAGTTAAGGTCCATTCTGTAACCTTCAGTATTATGATCCTGATTAGGCTTGTAGATGTGACCAACATTTAAGAGGAACATACTGCTTCAAACTCTAGGTAAAAGTGACAGTGCTATAATCCAGAAGAACAAAATTTTATTTTGAAACTATGTTAGTAAAATCTTGATAATACTTCACTAACTTCTTTAGAAAATGTATGGGTATTCCTTTTATATTTACTGTTGTCTTTGTATCATATTCAGTCAGAAATTATACTCTGAGAGTATATATTTGTATGTGCATGTGTAGCATGTTTTAGGAAGGGGTAAAGATTACAGCATTCTTGTGTTTATTTAGAAAGAAAGCTGCCATATCAGTGAGTGACCTTTGTGGCTTGTTTGCTAAATAACCCCCTTCCCCAGAAATATGCTGAATGTGAGCTTGTATTCTTCTAGGCAGGTTATAAAAGTAGTATTACTACCATACTTGTAACTTTCAGTTTGAAAGTAGTTTACAAATGAAAATAAATATGTTAACATTTAAGTGTCAAGGAACTGTACATTTGAAGGTAAACAAGAATTTTTCCCTGCATGTATGCCTATACTCTTTTATGTCCAGAAACAGAAAAACTGTAATGTGGATCTTTGTAGTTTGAATGGTGGTTTGTAATGAATGTTTTAATTACAATGTAATGTTTTATTTGCAACACATTTCATTACATTTTTATTTCCTTTCTGTGGTTGTGAGTATAAAAGATAATGGCATGTTGATTGATGTAATGAAATAGAAAGTGTGGGTATTGTTTCTTTTGTGGCCAACTTATGGGAACATGTTTTAAGTCAGGCTTGTACTGGGCCTCTCTTTTTCTGATTTTCATGCAGTTCAGTTCTTCGCTTATCCCATTTATCAAGGATGTGGATATGGTATGAAAACTTCCAATAGATCAGGGCTGTTTAAAGAATGATGCAGGAACCTGCCACATTTAGTTGTATGTACAGTATTGCACTGCGTTAGTAGGATAAGAGGTAGCCCTCTATTTCAGGAAGGACTTGAAAGTAACTGCATTAATATTTAATTATTTGTATTGATCTGAGAACTTCAGGTTAAAGGAGACAGCCCAGCAATTGTTTATGCAAGGCAAGATTAGGAGGGTATGGATGTAATGTGTTCAACTAACTCCCATTATGAATTGAAATGAAAAAATATTATATTAATGTTTAATGTTTGGAATGATGTGGCCAAAAAAATAAATGTTAGTTTTGAAACATCCACTGTACTTGCTTCATTTGGCCCTTTCTGTGTTTTTCGTGTTACTGATACTAAAAATCTCCTTGAAGGGGTCTCATTTTGGATCACCCAAAGGCATTCAGAGGAATGTAATAACATACTGAAATGACTTTCAGAAATATATTTACAGCAGTGTTCCCAGGCATTACAGAGATGTTTGAATGTAAGTATAGAGCCTGATGGTGGGTTCTTTGAAGGTGAACTTATTGACAAGTGTAATGGCTTTTTGCTGAATGACCTCACAAAAAATTAGGGAATAACTGTGGTTGAAATAAGGATGAACACTTAATTTTAATTCAAGTTCCTAATTTCCATTAATTCAGGACACATTATTATGTGGTGCAATCCAAAAGTTCCCGAAATATATTAATAAAAACTATTACATCTTACCTAGATCTTATTCTGCACCATCACCTTCAAAATAGTCCCCTTGGGAGCGCATACACCGATCCCAGCATGTCTGCCACTTTTCAAATGCATCCTGGAAGTCTTTCTTTGTTAGGGTGTTTAGTACCGTCTGTGTTTCTGCTTGAATTTCCTCAACTGTATCAAATATTCACCCCTTCAACTTGATTTTCATCTTGAGGAAGAGAAAGAAGTCGCATGGAGCTAAGTCTGGTGAGTACGGTGGGTGGGGAGCAACTGCCATCTTGTTTTTAGCCAAAAATTCCTGCACAGTGTAAGCCGTATGCAGTCGTTCGTGCGTCACGTCTCTGGACGTTTTCTCCTCATGTTCTCCCTCAAACGCCTAAGAACATCGCAATAGAACTCTTTATTGATTGTCTGACCAGGAGGAACGAACTCCTTATGAACAATCCTGTCAATGTCAAAAAACAGATCAACATGGACTTAATGTTGCTCTTGACTTGTCACGCTTTTTTTG